>NW_020647415.1:449650-749650 GCF_003573695.1 Papaver somniferum | reverse complement strand
ATCAAAGGATGGAGAAGAAGGAATCTGGTATTTGGATAATGGAGCCAGCAATCACATGACTGGTAAGAGACACTGCTTTTCTGAACTCAGTGAGAAAATCAAAGGACAAGTGAAGTTTGGGGATGGATCTTCTGTAGAAATTGAAGGGAAAGGATCAATTCTATTCCAGAGCAAAACCGGAGAACAGAAGCTTGTCACAAACATCTACTTCATCCAAACTTACAAAGCAACATTATAAGTTTAGGACAAGCTACAGAAGTTGGATGTGATGTTAGAATGCGACAAGATTATCTAACAGTTCATGACCCAAGTGGAAGACTTTTAGTTAGAGTCTCACGCTCACAGAATAAACTCTACAAGATAAGTCTCATGATTGGAAATCCATTGTGTCTGAATATGAGACTGGAAGATCAGACATGGAACTGGCACGCAAGGTTAGGACACATAAGTTTCATAACCTTAAAAACTATGTCTCAGAACAAGATGGTTCGAGGGCTACCACAGATAAACGATGAATTAAGGATCTGTGAATCATGTTTAGTTGGGAAACAAACGCGTCAAGGTATTCCAAAAGAAACAACATTCAGAGCCTCAAATCCATTTATTCATGTTGATTTATGTGGTCCTATTACACCATATACACCACAACAAAACGGAGTGGTGAAGAGGAGAAACAGGACTCTAATGGAGATGACAAGAAGTTCTTTAAAGGCTATGCAGGTACCTAATTATCTATGGGGAGAAGCTGTACGACACTCCACATACCTAATAAACAGGATACCTACAAAAGCTCTGAAAGACATGACTCCATATGAAATTTTGCGAAAGAGAAAACCAAACATAAATCATTTAAGAGTGTTTGGTTGCAAAGCATACGCAAAAGTTGATTATGTAACTCTTAAGAAACTGGATGATCGATCTCAGACTTTTGTGAATCTAGGAATTGAGCCTGGATCCAAAGCTGACAGATTATTCAATCCAACAACGAAAAGAGTGATAGTGAGTCGAGATGTGGTATTCGATGAAAAAGAAAACTGGAACTGGAAAGAAACTAATGATGGACCAAGTAGGGATCCAGGAATGTTTCACATGAGATGGGGTCAAGTAATTAATGAAGGCGAAGGACCCATAATCATCAATACAAATGGAAACAATGATGTTAATCAAGAAGAAGAAGAGAATAATGAAAACACTGGGAATAACGAAGAAGTAGAAGAATAAGAAGAAGAAGAAGAGGAGATCGATGAAATAACTCAACCCATTCCACTGCGAAAATCAACAAGACAGATACAAAAGCCACAGTATCTGGAGGATTATGTTCTTCAAGCTGCAGAAGAATGTGAGATTATGCTACTTTATGTTAATGATGAACCAAGGAATTTTTAGGAAGCAAAGGTCTCGACTAAATGGACACAAGCATGTAGAGAAGAAATTATTTCAATCAACAGAAACAAGACTTAGTTTCTAGTTGATAAGCCAGGTGGGGAAAAAGTGATTGGTCTTAAGTGGATCTTCAAAATAAAACGGAATGCTGATGGTACTGTCAATAAATACAAAGTAAGGCTTCTATCTAAAGGATATGTACAAGAATCAGGCATAGACTTTGATGAAGTTTTCGCACCAGTTGCTAGACTAGAGACAATTCTCCTCTTAATAGCAGAAGCAGCATCAAACTCATGGGAAATTCACCACTTAGACGTTAAGACAGCATTCTTACATGGTGAATTGCGAGAATATGTGTATGTTGAACAACCAGAAGGTTTTGAAGTAAAAGGACAAGAGCATAAGGTTTATAAGTTATCAAAAGCTCTATATGGTCTAAGACAAGCTCCTCGAGCCTGGAATACAAAGTTAGATCAAATCTTAAGAGAAATCAGATTTGTTAAGTGCTCTAAAGAAACATCAGTATACAGAAGACAAGAAAAGGGAACGCTTCTTGTGATTGTAGTCTATGTAGATGATCTATTTTTGAATGGCAACTCCCTTAAGGTGATCAATGAGTTCAAGAGAGAAATGTCATCAAAGTTTGAGATGTCAGACCTCGGAAAACTCACTTATTACCTTGGCATAGAAGTCCATCAAGGAGTAGATGGGATTCAGATTAAACAAGAAGCTTATGCAAGGAGAATTCTGAAAGAAGCAGGACTTGAAACTTGTAATCCAACTAAGATACTAATGGAGTTTGGACTTAAAGTTTCAAAGGCACAAGAAGAAGCATAGATTGATTCAACGAGTTATAGAAGAAATGTTGGATGCCTCAGATACTTACTACACACAAGACCATATTTGGCTTTATTTGTGGGAGTAGCAAGCCGTTATATGCAGAGTCCACGCAAGTCTCATGGTGATGTAATAAAGCAGATATTGAGATATCTAAGAAGAACAATCAGCTGTCGATTGAAGTATGGTCGAGGAGGATCAAAAGGAATTGCTGGGTATAGTGACAGCAATCATAATATTGACCAGGATGATGGAAAAGGTACAACTGGTCATATATTTTATCTAGGTGAAGCACTTATTACATGGTGTTCACAGAAGCAAGACATTGTAGCCCTCTCATCCTGTGAAGCTGAGTTTATGGCTGCAACAGAAGCAACTAAACAATCAATATGGCTTCAAGAACTGTTGGGTGAAATCAAAGGAAGAGAACCTGGAAAAGTTCTCATCAAGATTGATAATAATTCTGCAATTGCACTCACTAAAAATCCAGTGTTTCATGGGAAGACGAAACACATTCACAAAAGGTATCATTTAAGACGAGAATGTATCGAGAAGGAGATCATCAACGTTGAACACATACCAGGAACTGAGCAGAAAGCAGATATAGTGACAAAGGCATTAGCTCGGATCAAGTTTGAAGAAATGAGACAATTGATTGGAGTACAAGATATTTCACGGGTAAGGTTGAAGCTTAACGGGGAGAATGTTGGTTAAACTTCAACATAAAAGTCACTAACAAGCTGGTTAGGACAAGATTAGGAAACTGATGTAATCCTAAGGGAATTAGAAGTCATCTAGTTCTAAGAAAAGGAAAGACATTTAATAAGGTAATAGGACTAGGAAAAGGAATTCATAGTTCTATATATATATGATCACCAAAGTTGTGGTTGATCATATGAGCAAGATTAGAGCTTGTGTTTAGTTTTGAGAGATTTTCTAAACATCAATAAAGAGAGTTGTCTTTATATAAGCTAAGTTTCATCTTGCAGTTGCCATTAAAACCTAGTGTAACAAGTAAATTGAATTTAAGGATACAACTCTATATATATATATATACAAGTTATGTAAACCCGTGCAAATGCACGGGCTAGTATATAGTTTACCAACAGAACCAAGAAGAAAAGTGGTAAATGTAACCCCTAGGGTTGACCGTTAACGCGTAAAACCTACATGAAATATTTTGTCAACCCAATTCGAATTCGAGCGACCACATTTTATACAACAGATTCAGACCATCAAACGTGTAATACTATTACAATACTATTCCAAGGAAAAGTTTAAAATTTTTAAGAACGCATATGTTTTTATTTCCAGTTCCGTGAACCTCGTGTACATTTTCATCCTTGATGCCCACAACCTCTGTTGACTTCATGATATAGCAAATCTGAACAATTTCATCATCTTACAAATTAGATATGTGGTTGGTTACTTATGCCTATAAAATACATCGCAATCTAAAACATTACATTATCTACAAATGATTCGCATTTATGGAAGAAATCTTCATGAGGTAAGACTTAAACTGCTTGGCAAACAAAAAGACGGAAATATTAGTAAACATATAAAAGATGAGAATAAATGTTAATCAAATCACGCCATTAATGTAAAGTGAGCATGTGTCCTGCATGGGGCGGAGCCAGGTTTTATGAAATGGGTGGGCAAGTTATCAATTTGCACATATTTTGGTGCAAATGGGCTAAAATGCCGAAAATTTGGCTTAAATCATCATAATTCGGCTAGGGAGTTGGTGGGGCTGGGTGGACAATTTCACACCCACCGTTCCATGTGGGTCCGCCCTTACATCTTGGTTTCTTTTGGTGGTAAGATAGAAAAAGAAACCAAGAGACTTACCAGCATATGATTTTGTGACAGACCACCTATCTAGTCTAACCAAAGGTTTTCTTACGTTCCTTAAAATTCTCGCCTTGATCACTTGCGCCAAACTGTGAACTCTCAAGAATAAGGAAAAATGATTGTCAAATATTATTAAATCCTTTGCATTCTATATCTCAGCTAAAGGACCCTCTCTTTTGTGGTCTACCGGTAAGTACTCGTAGTACCGTTTAAACTTGATTATCAAGAAAAGATACTTCTAACTTTTTACCATGGTTTTGTTCAGTATAAAATCTGTACTATCAGCTCGGCCCAAGACAACTGGAAATCAAAAGGCAAATATGAGAAAATCCACATTAAAATTCCTGTGAAATAGTAAGTAATAAACAAACCCATAACATTAGTAAATTATATATAACTATCAAGTGACCTCTCTATAACTAAATTTAGTAAATTTAGTTATAGAATAGGTCACTTAATAGTGGGACGGAGGGAGTAATAGATTTGTGATTCACCACAATCTAGCATCAGTAACATCTTTTTTTTTTTGGCCACTGTATCTGGAAGAGCAATTATAAGAAGCAGATTAGAATTGAAACCGTAAAGAAAAACATATTAACTTATAGAGATTTGAATCACGCGATTCACACCGAATCATCAGCTAGGACTCTCCGTGAGCATGCCGAATCTCTTGTGATTTTTTAAGGCAAGTTAATAATAATGTCTTGCAGAACCCTAAAAATGTAGGGAATCCTTAAGTGCCTGCCATGCACCACTGGTGCATGTTGCAAATTGTTATCCTCAAGTAAACCCAACTTCAAACACCTAATTTAAAATGTTTGATGAACAGCTCCATTTATGCCCCTGATTTCCTCAAAAGCATGCGACTCTTTTAGTATGTTGAGTAGCCTAAGGAAGTCGTAAAGGCTGTCTCCCAGTCAATGTATGTGCATGGTAAAGCCTTGTCAATCTTTCAAAAACAAATTGAACGTCTTCGCCTTTGATTCAATACGTTTCATGTTCATTTAATCGGAAATACTACTGCATAAGTGATAAGTTAATTTCCGGCGTTTTCATATATGTACTTCCTAACGACAAACAACATCCAAGTCATTTTCCCTTCAATCGTTCGGTGCACACAATTCGACCATGTAGATGTTAAATGAATTACAAACCTTTATTCTCTTTTTCTTCTGGACCTTCCCTGAGAACCGAAGCCTAGCCATAACAAACAACACAACATTACACTCGTAAATATTTCGTCGTTACCTTTACCAAAACTTAGACTTAAAATTTCATCTTCACCATTGATTTCAAATAACAATGTTAAAAAAAAAAAAAAACTAAACATAAAATTAGGTAGCATGCAGTCAGTGATAGAGTAAACCATGTAATCCAAATTATTACGATTAACGAGATGATCAAAACTCTGACAAATTAGAACTATAAACGTTGATCAACGAAGATGTCAGGATGTTCATACCGACCATCTCAACCATGAGATCAGCAATGGATAATAACCTAAAAAACGGGTTCAAAAGACGCATCTTTCCGTATAGGCGTTTCAAAATCCATTTATCTTCTCTGATTCTCTAGCGAAGGGAAACGAATACTCTCAGTCTTCTCGTATTGTCAACTATTAAGAAACATCCTTCTGTGGAGTAAGTTGGGTACGTAAGTTCAAATAAAGAAATTGACGTCCCAAGGAAAAAGATAATGGGATTTTGGAATATTACATTCCTTCAAAGTGATTCGTCCTTCAGTGTCTTTCTCCCTCCATTCGTTTAGACAATCAAACATGATTGCTTGTTTTCAAGATCTAATTATAAATTTGCTTCACCCTGACCTTAAGATGGCAATCGAATTACAAATTTCCTTCACCCTGACCTCAAGATGGAGTTGAATCATTTGGCGGTGTTGTATGAAAAGTTCTTTATCTAGACCTGTTCGTTTTATGATAATTTTATGATAGCATTTTGAAGATTCAGTTGGCACAAGTGAAGATTGAATGACACAAAGGATTAACGTGATTCGGCTCTTTAAGCCTACATCCACAGGAGAGAAGAGATGATTCTTTCTTATTAAGAATCTATAACAGTACAATGGGGATGGTAACCTTATATGTGTATCTATTACATATAGATGATAACCTTCCTGATATAGAGAAGATATTATCTGTAAAAAAGAGAGAAAGTTTTGTTAACGGTAAACACTTGTATGGAAACAGTATATGTCCGTATCAATCTTCACCTTATTCTTTTCCAACGCTCCCCCTCAAGTTGGTGCGTAGATGTCTATTGATCCCAACTTGCCCAATATCTCTTTCATTTTAGCAGCGGATAGTCCTTTTGTAAATATGTCAGTCAACTGCAAAGCACTAGGAACGAAAGGCGTACTGATAACATTGACTTTCAAGTTTTCCCGAACGAAGTGGCAATCAACTTCAATATGTTTTGTTCTCTCATGGAAGACAGGATTTGAGGCAATATGCATAGCAGCTTGGTTGTCGCAAAACATCTTGGTTGGTTGAGACAATGTAAAACCCAAATCTCGCAATAAGGCTCGGAGTCAAATTATTTCACAAGTTGTTAGTGCCATGGCTCGATATTCTGCTTCGGCACTAGATCGGTAAACTACATTTTGTTTCTTGCTCCTCCATGTTACCAAATTTCCACCAACAAAAGTACAATAGCCCGTTGTCGATCTTCGATCAGCAGGGCATCCAGCCCAATCTGCGTCTGTGTAGCCTGAAATGGAAATAGAACAATCACCAGTAATAGAGCTATGTTCATTTTTACGCATCCACAAACCTCTTCCTGGTGAGCCCTTAAGGTATTGCAGAATTCTATGGACAGCATTCATGTGATGAACCGTAGGAGAATGCATAAATCTACTTACAAGACTCACGGCATAAGAAATGTCTGGTCTTGTAATGGTGAGATATATAAGCTTGCCCACTAACCTTTGAAACTGACCACGATCTGGAAACAAATCACCATCTTCATCAATCTTTGCTCGACAATCGATAGGCGTCTCTGATGGTTTTATCCCCAAGTTTCCTGTTTCCTTTAGTAAATCCAATATATATTTTCTTTGATTTATAAAAATACCTTTCTTAGAGTAGGCAATTTCTAAACCAAGAAAATACTTTAGGATACCTAGATCCTTTATAGAAAATTTGGTGTGCAAGAGAGTTTTGAGTCTTGTAATCTTTGAATGATCATCACCTGTTATCACTATATCATCCACATATACCAAAACCACAATAATACCTGACGCGCTTCGTTTGAAAAATAATGTTGGATTTGCGTTACTTTGTTTGAGATCATTCATCATAAGAACTGAGCTAAGCTTTGCTTACCATGCCCGTGGTGATTGCTTTAGTCCGTATATCGCTTCTTAAGTATACATATTGCACCTAGTTTTCCTTCAGCAGGATGGCCCGGTGGCACACTCATATATACTTCTTATTTTAGATCTCCATGTAAAAATGCATTCTTTACATCCATCTGAAATAATTTCCACCCTTGATTTGCGGCAAGTTACATTAAAAACTCTAAAAGTATTCATTTTCGCTACTGGAGCAAATGTTTCTTTATAGTCTTCTCCATATGTTTGAGTGAATCCTCTTGCAACGAGCCTTGACTTCCGTCGTTCAATAGTTCCATCACTCCTGTACTTTATTTTGTATACCCATCGGCAACCAACAACCTTTTTTCCTCGTGGTAGGCGAACAATATCCCAAGTTCCATTCTCGTCGTGAGCTTGTAACTCTTCCCCCATGGAGTTCCTCCAAACTGGAAGTGCGTTTGCTTCTTTGAAATTCTTTGGATCGTCCTCCCTGGATAAGGAAGTAAGAAAAGAAGAATGAGTTTGTGAAATATTATTAAATGATAAATGCTCTTGTATAGGATATGTGGTTGCATGATAAGTTAAGAAATCTTTTAGTTTCTCTGGAGTTTTTGTTTGTCTAGTTGATCTTCTTTGTATTGGTGCAGTAGATTGAGAAATAGTAGTTGGTGCAGCAGCTTCAGAAGTAATAATTGATATTTGTTGTGGTTGTGCAGCAGCTGGAGAAATAGTTGCAGTTGGTATTGTTTGTGCTGGTACATTAATTTGAGAAGCATTAACATCTCCACGTGTATAAGGAGATACACCTGGAGTAGTAACAGGGTCAACCTCAACGTTAGTTTCAGTAGGATGATCAGAAATAGGTATTGTCGTCTCTTCATTCAAAGTGGAGATAACCCGAACATGTTGGCACAATATACGGATCTCTTGCTATTAATTCTCTATTTATCATGGGTGCAAGAGGATCCAAATCACACAAATACTCCCCCCAAGCCTGTCTTTTTGGTCTGTTTTCAGTTGAAAATATAGTGCACATTCATCAAAACGTACGTCTCTGGAGATAAGAATTTTACGTGCCGCAACATCGTAGAATTTATATCTTTTTTGTGGGGAAGAGTACCCAAAGAATACACATCGAACTGATCGCGGATCAAATTTATCCCGCCGAGGTGCTTGTACATGAACATAGCAGACGCATCCGAACACTCGTAAATGAGACAAATCAATCTTCCGGTCTTTTAAAACTTCTAATGAAGATTTAAATTGAAGTACTCGAGTAGGGAGGCGATTGATTAAATATGTTGCAGCCAACACCCCATGAGACCAGTAATTTTTTGGAACGTTCGTCTGAAGCATTAACGTCCGTGTTGTTTCCAAAATATGCCTATTTTTTCTTTCATCCACGCCATTTTGTTGTGGCGTTCCCACACAGCTTGTTTGGTGCACAATGCCATTTTCACGAAGATATCCTGGTATGTATCCTTTGCAAAATTCAGTTTCATTATCTATTCTAAAAATTTTAATCTTGGCATCAAACTGGTTAGTTAGCATACAATGAAAAACTTGGAAAATAGAGAAAACCTCAGTTTTAGATTTCAACAAATATAACCAAGTACTACGAGAGTAATGATCAACAAATACAATGAAATATTTAAAACCATCATAAGATTCAATAGGTGATGACCACAAGTCTGAATGAATTAGATCGAAAGGTTTAGCCGATACCGACAATGAATTATGAAATGGTAAACGAGTTTGCTTGGAAAATTGACAAACATCGCAAACACTAGACTCAAATGACAAAATAGGAAAAAGATGTTGTAAGATACGATTTGATGGATGGCCAAGACGTTTATGGAGAGTATGATTTTCAATTAAATTAGTGGCATGACATGCTTTATTAGGAGGTTGATATAGGTAAAGCCCATTAGAATAAACTCCCTCACCAATAATCGTTTTCGTCTTTCGATCCTGAAATGTGGAAAATAACATCACATTCAAAGCATTCGTTATTTTTCCAACTGATAGGAGTTGAACAGGAAAAGATGGAACCACTAGAACGTCAGAAGACGAGGTTTTGGGGAAAAAATTAATATTTCCACTCCCTTGTACAGGAACAGTCGATCCATTAGCTATAGCTACATCATGCTTACCTACTTTCGGTGTAAAGTTATGCACAACAGTAGAGTTATTAGCCATATGGTCAGTGGCTCCTGAATCAACTATCCATGGATCAATTTTAGAAGATGAAATAACGTATGCTTGTAACCTACCTAAAGCATCAGTAAATGGAGAGGAAACAAATTTAGATGGAACGGACTTACTCAATTGTTGTAGGAAAAGTTTAGCCAAGTTGTTTATCGAAATCAAATTGTCGGCTACGGCAGCGTAATCTTTCTTATGCTTGTCGTAACTAATCTTGAGATGAGGATGTAATAACCAGCAACGATCCCTGGTATGTCTAGTTCTCCTGCAATAATCACAATGATAGTTCTCTTTCTTGTGCTTATTGTAATAAATTTGCATACCTTTTTCTGTCGCAAAAGATGTACGTTTTTCCTGTTTTGCAACAAGAAAAGCACTTGTGTTAGTCATCTCTTTAATAGCTTTCGTCTCAGCACTCACAGATTTTTTATGAGTTTCGTCTCGCTGAATCAGAAAATGTAAAAACTTCTGAAATTGAAGCTTCGATGGAATTAAAAAAACAAGATCAAATGGTCTGATCTGTTGATACCCACTCCTCATATTTGGATTCTTCTTTGGACGGGAACAAATGGAGTTCCCATTGATAAAACTCGCTTTCTTCTTTCCACCAATAGCCAAGGATATTATTTGGGACCAAAGAACATAGTTTTTACTATTGAGTAACACATGAGATAATCTCCAAGAGATATTGCCTTCCGTTGCAGACATTTAGACCTTATAAAAAAAATGTACTCTGAACAAAGTGAAGGGAAAAATAAAAAATTAATATCACAGGACCGATTCTTGGTCGATGATACCATGAAGATTCAGTTGGCACAAGTGAAGATTGAATGACACAAAGGATTAACGTGGTTCGTCCCTTTAAGCCTACATCCACAAGAGATAAGAGATGATTCTTTATTATTAAGAATATGTAACAGTACAATGGGGATGGTAACCTTATATGTGTATCTATTACATATAGATGATAACCTTCCTGATATAGAGAAGATATGATCTGCAAAAGAGAGAAAGTTATTGAGAATATGTCTGAGACTAATTAGGAAGGTCTCAGATATACACGTCTCTTAGAACATAAACTAGGAAAGTCTGAGACTGATATGGAATGTGTTTATACTAGGAAAGTCTAGGAAAGACTTATTCTAGGAAACCGAGACTGATATGGAATGTATTTCTATTAGGACTCTATTATGTGGTCGCACATATATATATTCTTGTAATCAGTTATGAAGAGATAAGAAATAATATACACAAAATTCTTAACATGGCATCAAGAGCCAGTTTCGAAACCTAAAAAAAACAAAAAAAAAAAGATGGTTAACGAAATTGAATCATCCAAAGGAAAGACGGTGGAATATGATATACAAAAGAAGAACCCTGTATATTACCTAGGTTCGAGTGATGGACCAGGAAATATCATCACGCCAATAACTTTGAGAGGAAATAATTATGATGAATGGGCTAGAGCCATAAGAAGATCGTTAATAGCCAAAAGAAAATTTGGTTTTATTGATGGAACAGTTACAAGACCTGAAGATCCGTATCAGTTGGAAGAATGGATAGCAGTGCAATCAATGCTGGTCTCATGGATCAGTAACACACTGGAGTTATCAGTGAGATCAACTCTGGGAGATTATGAGGATGCAAGTCTATTATGGGCACACTTGAAGAGAAGATTTTGCGTTGTTAGTGGAACAAGAATATGCCAACTAAAAGCATCTTTAAGTGACTGCAAACAGAAGAAAACGGAGGAAGTTGCTATATATTTTGGAAGATTGAACAAAATATGGGATGAGATGGTGACTTATATGAAGATACCCCAATGCAAGTGTGGAAAGTGCACCTGTAATATTGCATCTCAGGTAAGTTTATTGAGAGAAGAAGATTTATTGCATTATTTTCTGATTGGGTTAGATTCTGTATACATCTCTTTGCGTGAATAATTGCTTGCAAGAGAACCATTGCCGTCTGTGGATGTTGCATATCAAACAATTGTGGACTCAGAACGCCTGAAAATTGGAGATGGAGTAGTGACTACAGAGATGCAAGAGAATGTTATGGCTTTTAAGGTGCAATCTGATCAACGCCTACTTAATAGTGCTTATGATCCCAACAAGTACTGCAAAACTTGCAGCAGACAAGGACACTCTGATGATGGATGTTTTAAGATTATTGGATATCCAGAATGGTGGGGAGACAGACCAAAGAATGGAAGAGGAGGAAGAGCTGGAGGAAGAGGACGTACTGGAAGAGGAGGTAGAGGACAAGGAGGAAATCCTGTTCGTTCTCATAACCTGCATATTTCGGCAGCAAGGGAGAGTGCTGGTGCTGGTACGTCATCAGCTGATGGAACGGGTCTAGTAGGAGTTACAGCAGCACAAGTTCAAGAGGTGATGGAGTTTTTAAACTCAAGAAAGTATGGTTCTCATCTACAAGGTAAAAAGAATAAAACATCCTGGATTGTTGACACAGGTGCAACAAATCATGTTACGTATGAACTTCTTAACATGAGGAGTGTACGAGATATTAGGGCATGTTCAGTTGGATTGCCTAATGGAAAATATGCATACTCTGAGAAAATTGGAACCGTGATTCTCCCTGGTGGATTGAAACTTGAAAACGTGCTTTATGTACCACAGATAACCTGTAACCTAATTTCAGTCACACAACTTATTGATGAGATGAGTTGTATTATTCAATGTACTAACAAATTATGTCTTATACAGGACCGGTCTACGAGGAGGATGATTGGAGTGGCTGAGAGACAAGGTGGACTATATATTTTCTGTGGTGTGCCGCATGTTGAAGTTATGGCTGTGCATGAAGATTCATATGAGTTGTGGCATCAGCGTATGGGACATCCTTCAGAAAAAGTTTTGCAGAAATTGCAAGGTGTGAGTAGATTAATTAAGAAGAATAATGATGCTTGTGATATTTGTCCCCGGGCAAAGCATCGTAGAAGCAGTTTTGCTAGTAGTTTGAGTAAATCGAATTGTATTTTTGATTTAGTTCATATAGATTTATGGGGTCCTTATAAGATCCATTCATCATGTGGAGCACAATATTTTCTAACAATAGTTGATGATTTTTCAAGAGGTGTTTGGATTTATTTAATTCGGAATAAAACAGAAGTTGAATCAATATTTCGTGAATTTGTTGCTCTTGTGAAGCGTCAATTTAACAAGGATATTAAAATTGTTAGAAGTGATAATGGAACGGAATTTAATGCATTACGTGGGTATTTTAAGACTAGTGGAATAGTCTTTGAGACGTCTTGTGTAGGTACTCCACAACAGAATGGAAGAGTTGAGAGAAAACATCAACATATAATGAATGTGGCACGGGCTTTGAGATTTCAAGCAAGCTTGCCGAAACGGTTTTGGGGAGAGTGTGCATTGACAGCGGCGTACTTGATCAATCGTACGCCTACACCTATCCTAAATAATAAAACACCATATGAAGTATTGTTTGGAAAACCACCTCTATATAAACAGTTGAAGGTCTTTGGATGTTTGTGTTATGTATATGATCAAAGTAGCAAAGGAGATAAGTTTGCTAGTCGAGGAAGAAGGTGTGTGTTTCTAGGATATCCATTCGGTAAGAAGGCATGGCAAGTGTACGATCTCGACACAAGAAGGTTTATAGTGTCTAGAGATGTAAAATTCTATGAGACACAATTTCCATATAAGACCGAGTTGGATGGAACTAGAACTCATATAACGACTGATGTCGTTGGCACTACACATGAGACAGATCGTGTTGGTGAAGAATGGAGTGATGATAGTGATGAAGATTCAGTAATAGCTGGCGGAGAAGAAGGTGCAGAAATACAACGACAGACAGATGCAGATGTCGTTGTACAGACTGCAGCGCCTGGTGGAAATGTTGCAGTTCAGACTGCGACATCTGCAGAAACTGCAGCAGAACAGACTGCGACATCTGCAGAAACTGCAGCAGAACAGACTGCGACATCTGCAGAAACTGCAGCAGAACAGACTGCGACATCTGTAGAAACTGCAGCAGAACAGACTGCGACATATGCTGAAGATAACGCTGTTAAGCACAAGTCTACGGCGTCAGAAATTAAGGCAGATGTAAATGGTGTTGGACAACCCACAAATACCGTTGCTGTAAACAACGATTTGGGTAAGGGCAAGCGTCAGAAGATCCCATCAAGTAGGCTGAAAGGTTTTGTGACGCACACCATTCGAGAAAATAGTCCATCTCACTCTCAATCATCACAGTCATCATCCTCAGGTACACCTTATCCTTTGACATATTATGTTAGTTGTGACAGGTTTTCTGACATGTATAAAAATTATATTGCTGCATTGTCGGCAAAGTCTGAGCCGAAAAATTTCAGAGAGGCAATGACACATCCAGGTTGGAGGAAAGCAATGGAGGAAGAAATACAGGCCTTAGAAGAACAAGGCTCATGGGATATCACCGAATTGCCACCTGGTAAGAAGGCTCTAGGAAGTAAGTGGATATATACGGAAAAATATGATGAAAATGGTACTTTGGTACGTTTAAAAGCAAGACTTGTGATTTTTGGAAATCATCAAGTTGAAGGTTTGGATTACAATGAGACGTTTGCACCAGTGGCAAAGATGACAACTGTTCGTATGTTTTTGGCTGTTGCTGCGGCTAAGCAATGGGATGTGCATCAGATGGATGTGCATAATGCATTCCTACATGGAGATTTGGAAGAGGAAGTATATATGAAAATACCACCTGGATTTGCTAAGGGTAATCCTAATATGGTGTGTAAAATGAAGAAATCATTGTATGGACTAAAACAAGCACCGCGGTGTTGGTTTGCGAAGCTGTCCACTGCATTGAAGAATTATGGGTTTCGGCAATCGTACTCAGATTATTCTCTCTTTACTATGCTAAAGGGAAAGATGCAACTTAATGTGCTGGTGTATGTTGATGATTTGATTATTGCAGGAAATGATCTGGTTGCGCTTACACAATTTAAAGCATACTTGGGTCAATGTTTTAAGATGAAAGATTTAGGAAAGTTGAAATACTTCCTAGGATTGGAAGTGGCACGTAGTAAAAAGGGTTTCTACATATGCCAAAGAAAATATGCGTTGGATATTATAATGGAAACAGGTTTATTGGGTGCGAAACCTGCAGAATTTCCTATGGAGACAAATCATCGTCTTGCCTTAGCAACAGGAGATTTTCTTAGTGATGTAGAGAAATATAGAAGATTGGTTGGGCGTTTAATGTATTTATCCGTCACCAGACCAGATCTTGCTTACTCAGTGCATATCTTATCTCAGTTTATGCAGCGACCTAGACTGGAGCATTGGGAAGCAGCACTTCGTGTGGTTAGATATTTGAAAAAGAATCCTGGACAAGGAATTCTGTTGCGCTCTGATAGTAGTTTCAAATTGAGAGGTTGGTGTGATTCGGATTGGGCAAGTTGTCCTATAACTAGACGCTCACTGACGGGTTGGTTTGTTCTTTTTGGTGATTCACCAGTATCTTGGAAGACTAAGAAGCAACAAACTGTGTCTCGTAGCTCGGCAGAAGCAGAATATCGTTCCATGGCGGCGGCTACATGTGAATTAAAATGGTTGAAACAATTACTCCGAGATTTGGGAGTTCACCATACACAAGCAATGAGTCTTCTTTGTGATAGTCAATCAGCGTTATATATTGCGAAGAACCCTGTGTTTCATGAAAGAACGAAACACATTGAAGTGGACTGTCATCTAGTCAGGGATGCGATAATAAGGAAGATTATTTCACCTTCTTATACTCCTACCACAATACAGTTGGCGGATATATTCACAAAGTCGTTGGGGAAAGCTCAGTTTCATGGTCTATTGTCCAAGATGGGCATTTGTGACCTGCATGCTCCGTCTTGAGGGGGGGTATTGAGAATATGTCTGAGACTAATTAGGAAGGTCTCAGATATACACGTCTCTTAGAACATAAACTAGGAAAGTCTGAGACTGATATGGAATGTGTTTATACTAGGAAAGTCTAGGAAAGACTTATTCTAGGAAACCGAGACTGATATGGAATGTATTTCTATTAGGACTCTATTATGTGGTCGCATATATATATATTCTTGTAATCAGTTATGAAGAGATATGAAATAATATACACAAAATTCTTAACAAAAGTTTTGTTAACGGTAAACACTTGTATGGAAACAGTATATGTCCGTATCAATCTTCATCTTATTCTTCTCCAACACATTTCCCTGACTTTGAGATGGCGTCGAACGATTGCCTGTGTTAAATAAAAGTTCGTTACTTGCCAATAGGACGCAACTCTTCGGAACTAAGAGGCAGAGGATTCTCATTATGTGTCTCTTCATAAAATGATTCCAAGTGACATTTCCTCTCAATGTTTTCCAGCAAATTATGGTGATGACACGTCGGACCAAATGTTCAAAATTTAATGTGAGAACGACACATCAGCATTAACGTTCGGCTTTATATGAAGAAGTATTGATATGTGTGTGCCAATTTCCTGAAGAAGCCAAGACCTTAGATCTATAAAAATTCGGGATTTATTAATTTGGGCAATAAATTTGTGGTTATTCGAAATTCTTGTACCCCTGTACTGTACTTATCAAACTTCAAGTCCAGAGCTGTAAAATGGGCCGGCAGAGCACAGCCCAGCCCGCGAGATCAAGTGCTTAGCATGTCGTGTTGTGCTGTGTCGGAGATTATTAAGACGTACCGCACTGTGTCGGCTGTGCTGGGTCGGACACATGTATTTTGTATTTCTTAAAATAAATAATTTTCAAATATTAACATATTATTATAAAAATAAGTCAATATAAGAACTATCTAATGTTAGAATTTGGCTACAATAACAAAGACTCTTTTGAAAAATATACCAAAAATTGGATGTATTTTGTAAAGTTTTATGCATATTATCGTCTACTTTTCTTATATTGTGTCGCGCCATGAGCTATGTTGTGCCACACCACTCATTACTTAATGTGTTGTGCCATTGTGCTTATTAGGCTAGCCCAGTCCACAAAAGTAACGTGTTGGACCGTGCCGGGCTGTGCTCAAACTTTGACGTGGGTATGCTCGTGCAGGCGTGGGTATGGTCGTGCTGACGCGGCCCAATTGACACTTCTATTCACATCTCCCGTGGTGGTAAGTTGGGTCGGCTGGAAAGACTCCATATAGTCAAACTCCTTATTTTATTAAAACAATGGTGCTCCTGATTTCCTTGATCTATATGGGTGGACACGGATATGAATCACCAAGGGTAACCTCTTGGACTGGCGGGGATTATCAGTGAAGATAAAAAGGGGAACATCTAATCATGGATCCTTAATTTGTTATGTTATGACTCTACTGTTTCTCTATCTCTATGTCCCCCAAATCAGTGATTCAATAAATAGAAAAAACGGAAAATGGATCATTTGTCAAAATATTTGTTTCGGAGGATAAATGGTGCAGTCAAGTTGGCTATTATTCCTTTGGCTTCGCCATTCAGGCCAGACGATTTTCTCAGTCAAATTGGCTTATGTTAACTGCTGTGGTCTTTCCACGGAAAAGCTTGTGTGTTTAGTATTCTGGAAAGAATTCGTTTAGCGATCGCATTGATTGCTACAATATGCACTACAAGAAAAGTTGGATTAAGCGACCAGGCATTTTTGGTTGGAAAAGCCCATATTGAGTCGTTCTATCCCTTAAAGCGACTTAATTTGGCTCTCGTTCTGGAGTTGCAAAAGGTGGGATTTCAACAAGTCTAGAGCAGCTAGGCACTCGCTCTAAGCATGTTTCAACTACTACCAGCATTTAACTAATATGATTGCTTTAATTTTATTCCAACTATTCTGAGATGAGTCGCTCCAAATATGTTTCAGCTACCATCAACGGCTAACCAATATAATTGCTTTAAATTTATTTCAACCATCCTACTGAGTAATATGTTAAGTTGACAATGGTTTAGGGAGACTCAATTGTCCAATGCTTTAAACTTATCAGAGATTAGTTTCTCTTTCTTCATCGACGGGAATGTTCTGATTGGATAAATGGTCAACGGACAGATTTTGACTCAGATGAATAAAAGTAAAATTAAAATTAATATAGGGACAAATATGAGCAAAATTTAATGCAACATTAATTTTAATTTATTATCACAAAATTCAATTTACAACATCATTTATTAGTCAATTTACAATCTCATATTTTTACAAAAATGAAATACAATCTCTGGGAAAGAAAATTAAAATCTAATGATACATGGCACCATTGAAACAACAACTTCAACCTGCACCCATCAAAGTTCTTGAATTTCACAGGACAATCTTAAATAGATCTGCAATCTAACATCCTTCGATCTGTTCTTTTAGCTCTGATTTCTAGATCATAAGAGTACTCATCCTAAATCTGGTTTCTTCCTCCCCAAAAATGTGAACTTTGGTCCTGTATATATACAAACCAGCAAATTCAAAGTGGAACTAACTACAATCAGGAATCAAACTAAAAGAAAAAAAAAAGGATAAAAACTAGATTAAGAAACAAATCAACAAAACCTGATACTTTTTACCTTCTTCAAAGTATGCGTAGGAGCAAACTTCACTTGATTTGTTTATTCCGAACCAAAGAAAAAAAAAATCTGACCCATTGAAAAAAAAAATCAAAGAATCATATTTATATATATAGATGAGTTAAGTAACTTATGGTCCAAACGACCAAAGACATATTATCAGTGTAGACAACAAAACTTTATAAAGAGAACAATAAGCTTGAAATCTTGATTAATAACAAATCTTTATGGAAAAGATGACAGATGCATCTAGATACAGATTAATACAGAGGAAGATGAATTAGAAATTCTAAACAAATAAAAATCAAATTAACAAACTCAATCATTTAATGGATAAACGAGACCAACTGAATAAGAAACCTATCAATAAAATCTGATAATTTGTGATAATTTATTTATTCAAAGATAGAAAAAAAAAATCAGACCCATTTGAGAAAATCAAAAACTCCTAATGCAACCAATTTCATATAGATTTTAATTAATTTATGGTCCAAAACGGCAAAGAGATAACTGTTCTGTTTACACATCAAAGCATGAAGCCCTGATTAGTAACAAATCTTAAAGGAAAACATGGATATGAAGAGAGAGGCATAGAGATGCAGATCAATATAGAGGAATAAGAAACGAAACCTTAATACCTAAACACTGTTATTACTACAATCAATCATTGCAGACAAAGAAATATCTTAATAACAAAATCAAAAATTTTGAATCATTCATTAGTAAATCCAACCCAATGAACAACAATTAACAAACAAATTTTATCAATTAACCCAATGAGAACAAGATCTATTGAGAATCTAAGATGGAGGAAAGAAGAAGATGAGAAAAGTAGGAGAAGGAGGCGCAGCTGCTTCTACGAGAGAGAGGAATGAAAAGAGTTCTCCAAAGGAATTAGGTTTTCCTATAAACTTTATGTGGAAAGGAAAATTACAGGCCGTTGGATGGCATAGAGAAGAAACCAAATTGATGGATGAGATTTATCTCATCTTCCACGTTTCGAAACAACGGGACATTAGTCCACTACTAATTTTTATCAAAATCCGTATGAGATTTCTTTGTAAGTTGATATCCATAGGATTATAGACTTTAGTTCTCTATTGTTTGGAACAATCTCATGTGGATCCTCATGGATTTGTGTTTCTTTTAAGTAGATTTGTGTTTCTTTCGTAAGGCATCACTTGTGGATGGTGAAGTTTCGTATTTCGGAATATTTTCATTTTTTGTAGGAATATAGAATTTTACATGAGGAACATGTTACCAAAATATTAGCTTCAAATTCATTTCCGTTTGAGCTCAGTAGAAAAAATGACGTGTTTCTTTAAAGTAGATTTGTGTTTCTTTCATAAGGCATTCATTTATGGATGGTGAAGTTTCGTATTTCGGAATATTTTAATTTTTGGTAGGAATATAGAATTTTGCATGAGGAACATGTTAACAAAAAATTAGCTTCAAATTCATTGCAGGTTGAGCTTAGTAGAAAAATGACGCTAAAATGTGAAGATTATATCGATATAACCATGTCAATGGATCCTACCCGATTTTTTAATTTGCAGTGATTCAATACATATCGTCAAGAAGTCTTTAAGTAATATCATGTTCTGGCATATTGTACACTGGTACGTTCTTACATAGTTTTCGACTTATAGTAGTCCACTCCCGACTAGGTTTCGACCTTGGAGCCACTTTCTTTTTCGAAGTCGCCGGAAAAAGGTTTCATCCGTTATATATTAATGTTATCCAATCTCTCTCGGCCTCACTCAATTTCTCTTAGATTCCCATTGGTTTAATTATAAGGTTACCGATTAATTCAAATCAAATTTCCGTCCACTTCATTTAATTTTATTTGTTACCGGTTAATCGTACCAAATTTGGTTGCCGCATTCATTTTCAATCAGATATATCGGTTTTCTTCTAATTATTCATCATTTTAACCGTATGCGCCGATTGACTATAGTCAATTGCACATGTTATCAATCAATTTTATTCAATATCACTCAATTGCTCCTGGAGTCAATGGGTTTATATGGTTAACTATTAAATCATATCGAATTTTCATTTAGTACACTTAAAAAAAAAATTATCTGTCAGTTCTACTTTATGTCGGTCGACCTCACCCACTTTCTCTTGTATTACATCGGCTTCTCATGTTATTGATAATTTTAACCGAATGTCCATACTCTTTAGTCAATTTCACCTGTTATATATTAACCTTATCCAACATCGCTCGCTCCACACGATTTTCCTTGGATTCCATGGGTATAATTGTATTATTGCCTATTAATTTCAAACGAATTTCACCCGTTATTAATCAAATTTATTCAATAGTTACTCGATTTTTCTTGGATTCCATGCGTTTATATGGTTGACTATTAAGTCAACTCAGATATCCATTTAGTTCACTTAATTTATCCGAGACCAAAAATTTCACCTTGGCCAAGCTGATTTCTATTTTTCACCGAGATGAGAACTGATGCGTTAATCGGCATAATTGACCAAGTTCCACATATTTTTTGACCGAAGGAATTATCGATATAATTTTAAATTTTCAAGGGTTCGGTAAAGCTCCGAGATCTATTTCATGTTGTAGGATAGCTTTTTGGTTTCTTTTGTTTGTTTTTTTCTTCTCATTTGAAACCAGTTAAAACAGTAGTAGCCAGAAAATGACCGAGCGGACTGGGATCGGTTTCAAACGCAACTGATCCATCAATAGTTCAGTGGCAGTTTTGAAATCGAAAACCGAGGTGTATACGGTTTGGTCAATGGTTTTTCCTAAAATCCAGACCGACATGCCATTGTGCACCCCTAATAGTAAACTAAGATAACAACCATGATCCGTATGACACTAATCTAACTAATAAGAAACTAAAATGAGATCATTATTGGTTTCAAATGCCTACTTACAAAACTGACTTCTCTTTTGAACATGTGGTGGCCGCTTAAACTTGGTTGCTCATAGAGAGGTTGTACCAACCGATTCATTTGTTAGTTGCTAGGAGTCGGTGCCTCAAAGTAAATAGCTACCTGAGCACTTTTCAAGCTGCTATAGATGACTTGAAAGAGTGATGTAGCGAGCAAACACATTCAGTCGTGGCTAGATATTAGATGCCACAGGTTTGTAGCCGCCAAACTTTATGGCAATTGCACCTTTGGATGCTTAAACCCTTAAAGTGACTAAAATTATGGGCTCTTGCTGGGATTTTGGTCGCTTAAGCCATGTTTTCTTGTAGTGATGATACTACTCGAGTTATCAAGTGGAATGTGAGGACATCTCCTTTGATCATATTTTCATACGCACAAACTTGATTAAAGGTTTGGAACTTAGTTCTAGGATTTTGAGTTTCAATCGACCCTGGTCTATTCTTGTTAGTCAGGTTTTCTTTTGCAGCTCCTAAATTCAAATAGATCTACCTCTAAAGATGGGCACATCACAAGCCTTGCTTAAATTATTTGCATAGCTTTGGCCCATAGTTCTGAGACTAGCAAAACCCAAACAGCAAGCGCTGCGCCTGTAAGAAAAGAAAATTGCTGCCACAAAAAGTGTGATAGATAAAAATCCGCACTAAGGGGGGAAATATTAGAAGATAGAAGACGTGTTCAAAAGAAGTTGATTGAACAGAAGAGATAGTCAAGAAGACCGAGTCTCCGTAAGCTATTTTGTAGCTAGTTGTTATACTTAGGTAAGCTTAAGTTACCTAGTCAAGATAAGATAGTTAAGATGTTATCTTCTAGTGTTTACTGATTCTATCATCTCTATAAATAGGATCAACATGTAAATGTAAAATTATCCCAGAATGATCAAACTCTCTGGAGATCAATAATCTAATTCACCCTACGGGGTTTCTGTCCGTGGACGTAGGCGTTAGTGCCGAACCACGTTAAGTTCTTGTGTTCTTAATTTGTCTTTGATTTAGTTTTCTGTAATCGATGATCCGTCTCGATACTCATAATTTATTATGGTATCAGAGCGGGGAGATCCGCTTAAATGCTTCCGCTTTCTATACTTTTTTGTTATCATATTGATTTTCTCATAATTATGGGGTATCATCGATTCCGCATCTACTGGCATCTTTTTTGTTTTAATTTTGATGTTTATATGGTGCTTTCTCTACTACCCAGATTTCTTAGGGTTAGTATCTTAAATCACAAGCAACTTCATAAAATCTGCTTTCCTTGTTATCAGAATGGGTATCAAGTAAAGAGGTGGTATAGTACTCACGTTTTGGCATAGAAGATTCGTGGGTTCTATAATCTTTATCATTATTGTACTGTACATCAACGTATGATTTTGAGTCTATGCAGTACATATCACTTTCAGTGATTGTCAATCTAAACGAGGTTTTATCTTGTTCTCAAAATTTGTTTGTTCATTCTCTCAAGAACATTCAAATCAATTCTGAAAATATTTTCTATTTTCGAACTTCTTGCCATTTCTGGTAATCAAAATATTTGTGGAATATATTCCATATCTTCGAAATCTATTATATTTCTAGTTTACTCAGTCAAAACCAGTAATTCCTCACTCTGAGTTGTCAAGCAGATTTTACTGACGGAAATTGATTTTATTTCCAAAATTGTTTTCGTATTCCAAATATTTGTTTCATGCGAAATTATATCGTCATTTGTCTTCGCTACAAATATTTCCCATATACGTGTGTATTTTCATGATCTATACACACCATAATTTTCGGGATCAGTTTTCTTTCACGAAAACTCTATTTCATGTTCATCTATAGCCGTGACTAATGGGAATCCATTAAGTCAGATGTGTTATGTTTGGTTATTTCTTAAATATTCTCTTTTCCTTCTTTTCTGAGAATTTATTTCCGAAAATATCTATAATTTTCGAGGATATCCTGCCAATATATGGTAGTCTCTTTTCCTTAGTTTGGTAATCTATTTTATACCAAGATTTTCTCTAGTTTCCTGATCTCATTTACAACAGTGTTTTTCATTCACGAAAACTCTCATACCCATATGTACATCTGTGTTTCTCTGTCAATTCTTATACAAAACAATTTGATCGTTTCATCCAGCCAATATTTTCAACCCTGAGGGACAAGACTTTATGTGCTACGGTTGTGAAGATATATTTGCTGCTTCTGTACCTTTGTTCAAGTGTCAATGTCCGTGATTGGTGATCGAAGTTCAACCTACATAGTTTTGGGTTACAAAATTCTATTCCAGAGATTTTTCAAGTTGTACTCTTCCTTTATCTCTGAACTTCAATCCATCTTATGCTTCAGTTTTCATGAGGTACTATGCTCTTCAGTACCTAACGGATCATATCATCTATTGGCATCCTTTTGTGTTCTCTTGAGATCTGTGAACACAGAGAGAAACAAGATGTGTTAATATGCTACAAAAAAAAAAAAATTCTTTGCCATTATTCACGGCAAGACTTGGCTTACATATCACGAACCTTTGGTTTCCTAATCATCAAATTATAATCTACTGATCATATTTTTATCAGGGATTCTTTTTATCAGTTTCAATCAATTTCTTTCGAACTTGAGTTCGAATCAATCCAACCCTATTGTAATGGGTACAATACAGTCAACTTCTTGTATTATCTACTGATGATTGATATTTGGAAAGGATTTATATCTTTCTATTCTCCAAATATAATTTGGATGTTCAGATCTTCTATTTTCAGAGGGTATCAACATCTGGGTTTACCCATCTAAATCAAATTTTTCAGCATCTTTATCAAGTTTCATCAAAGTTGCTTGTGCACGGGTCTCCATGTTCTCAAACAATCAACAGGGAATACGTTGTGCGATATTCATGTTCTGTTCTTTCAGAAACTTTCACTTTCTCTACAGGATGTGAAGTTCCAGGCAAGTCCTGTGTATCTCAACTTGGTGGTTTCTGTTTTGTACCACCATTGTTTTTATCGAGTTCTAGCTTCAACAAAATTTCTATCAAGATTTCTTGCCATTATTCCCAAGATTTCTTTTTATTTTTATCAATACCTAAATGGTATTCATGTTCTCGGTGTTGGTTTTATTCCAAGAATCGTTCATAATCATCCGTTTTGGAAGGATGTTTTTATTTTATCCAAAATCGATATAATCACTGCAAATCTTAATCAAAGGGATTGAGATATCTCTCACGTCTGTTAGGGTAAGACAAAAAAGAAAAAAAAAAAAAAGAAAAAAAAAAAAATTGTATTACCCTTCTCTGGTGCACTCAAGGCATGTGCACATAAGAAGACGGTAACAAAAGAAGACCAAGTTAGTAACAAAGTTCGGTTTACACATTTTTGCCATTGACAAAGAAGTCTTTATCTTATCTCATTCAGACATGGTACTCTTTGGGGTTTTTCAGATATCCTCACAGGTTAATTAAACCATGTATATGTCTCTCAATATCTCAGCACATCATCTGTTAACCTTGATTTCTCCGGTTTTTTGTTTCCCTATATTTACTTTGTTAAGTCTTAACAGAAATGTTTACTTTGTTAAGTCTTAACCGAAATATGGGTATGAATATGTCATTTGCATTATTGCAACACAAACGTTTTCCTTAACAAGGTTAATTCTTCTATGATTATGTGTCCTTAACAAGGTTAATTCTTCTATGATTATGTGTCGTTTTGATGCAGTTATATCCAATATCATATGTATTTTGCATATAGCAAATTCTCTTTTGCTATTTTGGTACTCCATTTTTTGTTGGATATATATATGACACGTCCAATAATTTCATATCAAATATATTTCCTTTATCATCTCTGAAAGTAGTGATCTTTTGGATTTGATTTCCAATAGTAGTTAAATTTTTTGTTTGTTCAATTTGTCAAGAACATTCGGTTGAATTTTTTTTTGGTTTCTTCTCTTTGTGAAGAACGCTCACAGTTCCGGAATACTTTATACTTTCCAAATCCATGATCAGCTATTCCATGTGCTCATATTTTTATTTTCAAGAGTTATCAACTTCAACTCTTTGTTTCTTTCCTAGCCTGCTCATGTCCCATGTGTTAGGGATTTATTCATCACAATCCATTCACAATTCCAATGGGTTTTCCTCAAAATCTTTTTCGAAACTATTTTTCATCCACGAAACCTCTCTTTGACGTCCATTTGTGTTCCTCAATATGGACGTATCTTATACTAGTTGGTTATGCCTTGTTCATTCGGCATTATCATCTGCACAATCAATATGGACGTATCTTATACTAGTTGGTTATGCCTATGTCCGCATCCGCAAATAACATCGTAATTTGAACTGCCCGCGATGAATTCAATAGCAAACTCACAGCCTAGACCAGGGCTCCATTTGGACATCCTCCTCTTATCTTCGACGTATGATCTGTAAAGGTAATTAGAATACTTCTCCTTATCTTCGTCAGAAACAAATTTATTAACCATGTCTTGACCAACAGCCACAGGACAAGACGGATTAGGACATCGCAACATCAAACACTCAGGTCCGTCATTAATCTTCAGGCTAATATACTGTGTCCAACACGATTTACAAAAGAGATAACCACAATTAGCAGCAGACATATCGTCGCGATCGAAGTCATCAAAGCAGACACTACACTTGGTTATATTCTCTGTGTTCTGAATCCGAACTACTTGCTCCACTAGCAACCCAACATCCTTGCGAACTTTTTCTTCGTTGGTAACCCATGCTTCATGTGCTTTATCAACATCCCAGTTGTAGTGTCGCAGCAAGATGGTAGCTGATACTCTTGAAATCAAAAGAGTATTAGATGCCAGTGTGATATCTTCTTGCTGCTGCCGACGTATGTCTTCCTCGATCAGAACTGTATAACGTTTCTCCCGGAGATCGTCATCGGATTTATCTGAATCACTCTCAACCCCATGATCGTCATCCTCCTCAAAACCACCAACGTCATCGTTACAATCACCTTCATCTTCAATATCATCACCTTAATCACGTTCATCAGCATCATCAAAGATCTTTACAACACCGTCAACACTCTTGAACACATCTTCTGAATCCGTTCTTCTTAATCCTTTAACCTCGTACTTATCAATATAATCACCGTCATCATTATCGAATATCTTTATAACACCGTCATCAACCTTGCACAGGTCTTCTGAACCCTTTCTTTTCAATCTTTTAACCTCGTATTCTGAATCGACTTTTCTTTTCTTTTTCTGGGCTGAATCGACTCTTTTTGATCTTTTAGGTCTAACCTCTCTCGACCTTAAGCTTTTAACGTCGTACTCATATTCTGGTAATCTTTTTAATTTTTTAACTCTAACCTCTCTTAATCCGTATTTATTCATCTTGGGAGATGTATAATTCTTCGCTGTTCCGTCAAAAGTGAATCCTAGAACATAAGTAAATAAAATTCCAGAGCGGTAGGGTACAACCATATATATATATATGGATATGCCGATTTCCTAAACTTGAACCCGCTAAAATCCGGAATGGTGTTGTTTTGGGTAATAAAATTTGGTGTTATTAAACCAAATCAAGAAATTGTATTATTATAGAATCTGTACCACGTGGCATATAAAAAAAAAGTTGTTGTCATAATATGGGTTGTGCGTCTTTACTCTTTAACGATGTTTGTACCAGTGGATTTTTTTTTCTTTTTATAGTCGTACCTATGGGAGAGAGTATGGGTAGTCTAACTTGCGAATTCAAATTGTTGGACTACCCCTCGTTTCTATGGAAATGTTTAAAGGATGCCCTACCAACTAATGCCAAATTGTTTGAAAAAGTTAAAGAAGTAACACCTTTCTGTACCATGTGCAATAATGAAATTGAAACATATGAACATCTGTTTTTCTTTTGTCCTTATGCTTAATCTGTCTGGCAATTTATTCCAAAATTTGTTATACCTAATATTGATGCTTCCGATACTATATTAGATTGCTTTAAATTTTGGTTAGCTAATGCCAATAATGATATCTCTATTGAATTCTTATTCACTACGATGTGGTTTACTTGGAAGGAAAGGTGTGATAGAATTTTTGAGCATAAAACCAAGAATGCCAAGAGCTTAGCTTTAGAAATACAAAGACACATAGATTTCTGACACACGGGAAGAAAGAAAACACCTAAGAAAACTCATGTTACGAAAACAAAACCAAATCCAACTTGGAAGGCACCATCTAAGGACACTTTAAAGATCAATGTTGATGCTACGTGGATCTCTGATTCACTACCATGTATTTATGCTTTCATCTTGAGAAATGATACAGGAGACAATGGAATAGGAAGAGCAAGACAAACACCAAGCTCAGATCCACAAGACGCAGAGGCTTTAGGCACACTTCAAGCGGCTCTTTGGGCAAAAGAAAAAGAGATTCAGAACTTCGGCATAGAGGGAGATTGTGAGAGTATATTCAACTTCATCAATGGGAAACAAGCAGAAATTTCTTGGAAAGCGAAAACTTATATTTTGGAGGCTAACAAAATAGCAAATCTTGTGACAACTTTTTGGGTTTTTACTTCATTCCTAGACTAGGTAACAAAGTAGCGGATATTTTGACCAAACATGTTAGAAATTTAAATTGATCTTGAATGGGGATTACATCCTCCCACTTGTAGTAGACAATAAATTTTAGTAGATAAATCTAATATCGGGAACCCTCGTCATCCCATATTGGATGGCTCTACTCGTCTTGTAACCTTGATTCTTTTGGAGTCTTAGTTTTTAATGTAATATCTTATTTACAAAAAAAAAAAAAAACCCTGCGAATCCAACCCAATCTACCCATAATTGTGCGGGTGGACACCCAACACATTCATGGGTGGATTGGATATGGATCCATTTTTGAAAATCCATTGGACATGATATTTGGTGGGTTCAAAATTTTATTGAACGACGCAAGTATGATGGTAAATTTATTAATTTATACTTTGTAGTGTATCTACTTCGTATTCCTCATGTGTAAAAATCTTAGTTCAACATGATGCTCGTCAATCGCGGATAGGGAATATAAGAATATTTATCCAAAGATGATTTTTAGTTATGATGTTAAAATTCATTAATGAAATAAAAAATTTATTAGCTTAACTTTTTTAATACAAAATAGTGGATTCATCCGCATCCAATCTATCCACCCGCGCATTCACAGATATTAAACCCGTGGGTTATGGATTGGACGTGGATGAAAACGTAGCACCCGTCATTTAGATGGGTCGGGTGCTGACGACACCAAATCCACGTATTTTACTCGTTTCTCATCCTTAGTTGGACCTTAAATCATGATTAATTTCGCACATTCACACGCAATTAGGGTCATGTCTGAAATTTGGAAGGTTGTTTTGAGGCATACTCGAAACATTGGAGCTAGCACTGACACAAACACGAACAAATTTTCAAATATTAAGGCGCCAATACATTATAAAATTAATGGTATTTCTCATTAAAATGTATATACTATGAATGTAATTTCTCAACAATTTGAGGGGCGCATTCAAGACTTACTCGAACTATGACTCAACAGAAAATGAGATCTTTAGTTTCGGCTCATAGGAATAGGTGAAGGCAAAGAGAGATTTTCGTCATTTGTGAGTTATTCATGTTCAAGCAAGTTTCAACAATATCATTGTAACGGTTACAGATGCACGGGGTCGGGTGGTTTCTTGGTCCTCCGCCAGTACTTGTGGGTAAACCAGATAATTCTTTGAGTGAAATAATATATCTCATAAATTAGCAGTAGAAAGGTTAAGACTCATTCCCTATGTATAAGAGTTAAGCAAGAAAAAAAAAGAAAAAAAAAGAAAAGAAATTACCCCAAGGTAGGTTGATTGAGCTGACATTCGTTAGTTCGTTTATTCTTTTCAAAGAATCCCCGTTTCAGAATCGTACGTGAGATTTTCATCTCATACGGCTCGTCTCGCTAAAAAGTTATTCTATGTATCAATCCTTACATCTCCTACAATCGGTGGGGTGACTGCAAGTTCTAACAAATCACGGACAAACTCGTATAAGAATATATACGGATAAAACAATACATATACAAAAAAATTCAGTCTCTTTCAATAGATGATTATATTAAATTGGGTGTACATATACATGTGAAGTCATCAAAGCGGCTAAATACAGGATGCGAGCCTGCCGCGGACAGGTGATCATCTTAGGGGAAACCCTGCTACCAGCTTTGGAGGCATACAAGATGATTATCCTCACTAGCGTAGAGATAAGGTGTGTTGTAAGAGTAGTTCAATCACTTAGATATTTTTGACTAATTTGGTTATTTACTATTTTTTTGTTTTTACTTAACTTTAAAAAAAAAAATTCTTTCTTGATTTTCTTCCTTTTAGGCTTTACTACCTAATGATTAAGGGCGAGCAAAAATGCGAAATTTGAGGTTTTTAACCAAACCAATCTACATTTTAGCAGGCAGACACCCAATCTGTTTCTTAACGGGTTGGACGCATGTGAATTTTTGAAACTGGTCGTTTTACGAGTTGACGTCTTCCACTCGTCGGACGCATGATCCTAAAGGTAATGTTAATATTATATATATATACACAAAAGTTAATGTAAATAAATCCTAGATAATATTTATCGTTTTCTATTGAGAAGCGTTAAAGATCCTCAGTGATATTCCAATATTATCAATTTTGGAACAAATCAGAGGCCTTCATATAATATTATAATTTTGGTTGTTGGAAAGATATTGTGTTAATCTTGTTATGTTAGGTACTTATATTTTAGTAATCTAAGTTTTTAAAAACTAAGTTATTACTCATGTTCAAAATTTATCCGTTTACGCTTAGAATTTTTTAGATCCGCAAATCCATCTGTATCCAATGCGCTCTTCTGCTCAACCGCGGGTGTTATATCCGACGGATAATAAATAGGACGTGGGTGAATATCTCAAATCCACCACTTAGATAAGTTGGACATAGGTAATACCAGATCCACACCCACCCATCTGTTGCGCACCCATACCCTATAAGTAATGACTCAATTTTTTGTTTATTGAGTATGGCTCAAAACAACCATCAAAATTTATCCATTAATGGCCCATGGTATGTTGTATTGATTGTTGGAAAATACAGGGTAATAGAGGATGAAAACAAAGAACGAAAAGAATGTTGTATCACTGGAGATTCAAGGCCTTGCGATTCTTTTCAGCAATTATTTCGACCCTTCCCAATAAATTGGCGAGTACAATCGGTCATAGAAATATTGATGTCAGGATACAATGAAGCCCTAACAACGTTGTTGGATTCAAAGGTTGTACTCATTTGATCCAACCAAGAACACACTGTTATTGATTCTGAAGATGCTTAGAGAGAAAGAGTTTTTGATGATTGTAGTGGGAACAATCCTTCGCTATTTATAGAGGGTTTCATGCCTTTTGGAGATGTCGTTTCATATTCAACAGGCGCTATCAAAAGTCGTCATCCATTAGGAGCTACGACACCCCCACCCCCCCGGAGCCCCATGGATAGCGACAAACAATATCGAAAATATCCAACAAAGTAAAAAACTTTTAAATCAGAGTGGCCGCATCACCAAAGTGACTGCATACGTACCCGAGTGGGATCAAGCCAACGTAGTTAACGCTTAGTTTGGAAATAAACATCTTCGTAGAAATCAATACATAAATGATATGTATCTTTTGGATTTGAATCTTCACTTAGTGTAAGAAATTCAAAGTCTTATCGGGGTTCAGTGATGAAACCAGTCTTGAACCAAGTACCCCACGTGATAAAACCAGAATCTCCAGACATACTGATTTCTGAATCGACTTTCCTTCTTTTTTTTGTTGGCTGAATCGACTCTTTTTGATCTTTTAGGTCTAACCTCTCTCGACCTTAAGCTTTTAACGTCGTACTCATATTCTGGTAATCTTTTTAATTTTTTAACTCTAACCTCTCTTAATCCGTATGTATTCATCTTGGGAGATGTATAATTCTTCGCTGTTCCGTCAAAAGTGAAACCTAAAACATAAGTAAATAAAATTCCAGAGTGGTAGGGGTACAACCGTATTTATGGATATTTCGATTTCCTAAACTTGAACCTACCAAAATCCGGAATGGTGTTATTTCGGGTAATAAAATTTGGTGTTATTATACGGAATCAAGAAATTGCATTCTTATAGACTCTGTACCGCGGGGCATATAAAAAAAGTTGCTGTTAGATACAGATATGGGTTTTGACTTGACTTTTAATTATGTTTGTACCAGTGGGCCTTTTTCTGATAGTTGGACCTTGACTCATGATTATTGCCACATACTCACGTCAAACTGGATCACGTCCAAAATTTAGAAGTCTGTTTTGAGGCGATAATCCAAACTTTGGAGGCATGTAGGATTATATCTCACTAGTGTAGGTTGATAAGGGGTGTCCTGAAACTAGTTAGATTACCTAGATAACCTTGAATAATTTATGTATTTTCTTTTTACTATTTTATTAAAATTTTTGTAAATAAAAAAGTTTAATTTTCTTTAACTTTTTTTCCTTCATTTTTCTCTTCAATATTCCAAGTTTGCAACCGAACGATAACCCGACTCTAATTTTCATCATCTTCGACTAAAGGTAAATGCTCTAATCGTTTTTCAATATGCAAATTTATAAAGAAGAAGAAGGAGAGGAGAAGCAAAAATCAAATCGAGTGAAGTTGGAGAGCGAGAACCGAGTTCATTGCAAGAAGTGTACAAAGTATTTTCCACAAACTCATGTCTTATTTTCTTGTGTTTGATTGATAGATTAGGTTTATATCGAGAAAATAAGGGTATTCCGGAAGTTACAAAGTAAAGTATGGCTGACAATTAAAACGAATTATCAGCGGAACTATTTGTTGTTCTTCATTCTGATGGTGTTGATGAAAAGTTAGCTAATAAATACACACGAAAATGATAATCGAACTTCATTTCATAAAGAGTAATACTAAGTTTAGTTTTCTTATCTTTGCTCAAGTCAATGAAACCTAATTTCACCTGTTAAAGGTTGAATTTTGGCTGATAACTTATTAGCTGAATCTAAGTATGTTTTAAAAAAGCCTTGGTTCAGCTGACAAAGCTATCAGTCGAACCTTTGAGTCTTCATCATATACGAAATACACTCAAGGTTCGGCTAATAAATTGTCAGCTGAACTTAGATATGTTCTATAAAAAATTAGGTTCGGCTTGTGATTTATCATCCGAAGCCAGGTCTAGGCTTTGTAACTAAGAAAATTCAAAAAAAAATGTTTTAAAAAGATAAACAACTAGGGAATTACTATCATTATTAATATACAGTGGATAACGGGTGATTGGTGTTATTACCCAATGACTCTATTTTGTTTTTGTTGATTATGTCTCAAAACAACGATTAAAATCATCCGATACTGGCCCATGGTACGCTGTACTGATACCCTTGGTAAAGCCCACAAGTGCAATCATGAATCTAAGTTATGATTCTCAGTGGGGTCAGCATTTGGCCCGTAATCCACGGATTTAACCGGGACCAACCGTATTTTTTGCGGATGGATGTCCGGACCCTTCTCTAATGGATTGGGTGCGGTGAAATCCAACGGATAACGGATTGGGCCAGGATGTAACCTTGAAAATCCGTTGGACATCCATAACCATTAGATTAAGAGCATTTATATAGTATTAGAAAAATATATAGATACAATTTAGGAATTCTTAAGGTGTTTGCTTGGAGTGTTTTCCATGACACCTCTATATTTATATTCATATACAAATGTGTAGGTTCTGTAAGAAGTCATCTATGTTATCTTAATTTCTTCATTATAAATTTTAACTAAAACAAATCCATTGGCTTATCCGTACCCAATCCATTCATCCGTGCATCCATTGGATGCAAATCCATTAGATGTTTGATTGAATGCGGATGCCAAATTTGAAATCCCGTAGAGAAGTGGATTGGATGCGGATGGGTTAAAAACCGGTCCATACCGGCCCATGCTCACCCCTAAATTCTCACTATAGCAACGACTCGATGCTGACCGTTTCAAGGTGAAAACTACAGGGAGACCCATTCTTACACATCTTCCTATTGTGAAACCCACCCCCACAAAATCTCACGGGCGCACCCAAAAACGGCCAACAAATTATTTGCAGGCCCAGGGTTTTCAAAATTCGTTTATTTTCTTTTTTATTTCCCAGTTTAGCCTCACTTTCAGTTTCATTTTTAGGCGCAGAGATTAAGATTCAAAGATTCAGTTTCTGAGAGATTAAGAAGGAGATAGAATACGATCGAGAGCGAGAGCTGAGAGATTGAACTATCGATAGCTGAGAAGGAGCTGATTGAGATATTCGATTTCAGGTTCGTTTGTTTTTATTCCAATCTTGATTCTGATTTTAGTTTAATATTGATTCGATTCTATGTTTTAGTTTCTGTAAGATTAGGATCTATTATTTTAGGTTTCCGAAGCTTAATTTAGTTTTTCGAATCGTTTTTTAGATCTTTTAAGCTTGTTTTTGAATTTTTTTTTATTTTCTAGGTTTTGAATTTGTTAACATCAATGTAGATCCTTTCGATTAAATTTTTTTGTTTCGATTTCATATTCCGATGTTCACATACCAATTTACTAGGTTTTGCTTCTGTTCTGTTGGATTTTTTATTTGATTTCTTTTTCCATTATTATTTTTGATCTGTTATCTGTTATTGATTTTAATATCTTGTTGATTTCTCATATGATTATGGTTAATGTAGATTGTTTGCTGTTGTTGATTTGATCTTTTAATTTTGAGTAAGAATTTTTGTGAAACAATATGCAGGATAGATATGTTTGGTTTTTTCTCTTTTGTGTTTTGCAGGGTGAAAATGCCTGTTGGTGGTGCACTAGCTGTAATTCACTACTTCAGTGAATTCTTAGCACATCCTGTTGATGTCAACACAACTTTGGAGACTTTGAAGACAGCCGTTTGCCAGAAGTGGACTCGTTTATTACCGCATCATGTCAGATTTTCCTTTAATGATGGAAGCAAGTTTGTGCGAGTTGATTCTGATATTCTGCTTCAATGTTTTGTATCTCGTTGCCACTGTAAAGGTCATAAGAGCTTTGATTTACTTGTCGAAGTTGGCTATAATTCTTCCAGAAGTCGTAGTAGAGCTTCAAGTAGTCGTGTAATAGAACCTGAACCCGAACAAGCTATGGTGAATTTCCTTGAAGATGGTTCTGTTCCTGTTAACAAGGTTCTTAGGACTGAAGGTTGGGATAAATTACTTGGTGAAGTTGGTAAAGTTTTTTTTGGAGGTGTAGCAGAGGTACATATCATAGTGAAGAAATATGAGTTAAAAGATGGGCGTGTTATTGTATATAAGAAGAATGAACCTAGCAGGTTCTATGAAAAATGCTCAAAAGAAAATTGCCCTTGGGAGTATAAGGTTTGTGCTGTTGATGTTTAAAACAGGATGCTTAAGGTTAAGAAATATGAGAGCAGTCATACCTGTGGTGTTGGAACTGAAAGGCTTTTCCACAGGATCAGCAGTAAATTTGTTTCTAGTCTGATCAAGGATGAAATCCGAAGTGATCCGAGTTTCAAAGCATCTGATTTGGCAAAGTTTTTCAAAACTAGCTACAGGATCAATGTGAAATATTACCAAGCTTACAACGGAAGAAAAAAAGTGTAAGAGGATATATTTGGTGATGAAGCCATGTCTTATTCGCATTTGTCATGGTATGTAGATTGCATTCGCAGCACAAATCCTGGGAGTTGGATTGATTTTCAAGTTTAAACGGATGAACCTGAAGCGAACGAGGATAGTTCAGCTGAATTAGAAGATGAGGCACCTTCAAATAAGTTTGTGCGTCTTTTTATTGGTTTCGAGGCATGCATCCATGGTTACCGTTACCTTCGTCCCATGGTTTATGTCGATGCTACCTTTCTTACAGGGACATATAGAGGATGCCTCATGGCTGCAACCGCTATCAACGCTAAAAATGGTAGTTTTTCTGATAATGCATCCTTTTTATATATGTGCATAATGTCTCATGCATTATTTATTTTTGCTTCATAATGTCTTATGCATTATTGTTTTCACTTTTCTGGTTATGCATCATTTATGTTTTAGATGCATAAGACATTACACATTTTTTGTTTTAGCTGCATAATGTCTTATGCATTATGGTTTTCACTTATTGATTTTATGCATCCTTTTTATGCACATGCATAATGTCTTATGCATCATTTAGTTTAGATGCATAAGACATTATGCATTATTTGTTTTCACTTTTCTGGTTATGCATCATTTCTGTTTTAGATGCATAAGACATTATACATTTTTTGTTTTAGCTGCGTAATGTCTTATGAATTATGGTTTTCACTTATTGATTTTATGCATCTTTTTTATGCACATGCATAATGTATTATGCATCATTTAGTTTAGATGCATAAGACATTATGCATTATTTGTTTTCACTTTTCTGGTCATGCATCATTTCTGTTTAGATGCATAATACATTATACATTTTTTGTGTTAGCTGCATAATGTCTTATGCATTATTTAGTTTAGATGCATGAGCCATTATGCATTTTTTTAGCTGCACATACTTCATGTAGACGCTGGCTTGATTTTATATTTTTTTTTTTGTGCAGGCTTCTTCCCACTAGCCATGGCCCTGGTACCTGGTGAAGATAATGATAACTGGGAATGGTTCATGAGGAATTTGAGTAATGTTCTTGATCATGATCAAAGGCCAATCACATTTTTATCTGATCGTGGAGAAGGATTAAAGAGAGCGATTCCATTTTACTTTCCTGGAGCCTTCCATAGTTTCTGCTATTATCATCTTAAGATGAACTTACCTATTAATGCATCTGACGAAAGGTATGGTGTAGTTATTGATTCATTTCAAGCTGCTGCTTATGCTCTTAGTCCCGAAGGTTTCCAAACTGCCATCGCTACTATTAGGGGTCTTGGTTAAGGTTGGGTTGCCGACTATATTGAAGATATCCCTCCAGAGAAGTGGTCAAATTCCTTTTTCCAGGGTTGTAGGTATGGTAGGACATCTTCTACTCTTGCTGAATCCTTCAATAGTTGGATGAAGGTACATAAGAAGCTCCCTGCAAATGCTCTTCTGGATCAGATAAGGAAGGATGTGATGAGTATGATGTCAGAAAGGCGGAATACTGGTAATAGTTTCATAACAATTCTCATACCGAAGAATGAAAATAAGATGAAGGCTCTTATTGATGGGGGTTTAACCTGGATGGTTATACAGTCCGATACTCATGTTTATGAAGTGTAAGAAGGGGACAGTTCTCATAGTGTTAACCTTGAGGCAAGGACATGTACCTGTCAGAGGTGGCGCGTCCTGGGTTTCCATGTGTGCATGCTTTCGCATCGATAACAATGTCTGGTTCTAATCCATATGATTTTGTTGAACCTTATTTCACTACTTCATACTTCAATAATTCCTACAGTCATGCAATTCATCCTATTCCGAACTATAACAGGCCTGAAGTTTATGATGGTAATGATATTATCGATGTACCTGATGTTAGGAGGCCGCCAGAGAGACCACAAGCTAATAGGCATTTGAGCAGATATGAGAAGCCGCCCAGGAGAGCTATGCGCTGTGGTAATTGTTTTGATCTTGGTCATCATAACAAGCAAACATGTACGAATCCTACCTGTTACAAGAAGCCGCCGAAGCAGCCTAAGGGAAGTTAAAGAAGAGCAATTATCTTGTTTGTTTCTTCAGACTATTACTTTTATGTTTGAACCTTATTCATTTTTCTTTTATTAGTTTCTGTATTAGTTTTTATGAACAAGTACTTTTTCTTTACTTAGTTTCTTTTTTGTATTGGTTTTATGAAAAATACTTTTGTTTTTCACTGTGTGTTTTTCTGCTTCTATCAGATAATGTTTCATTTTTATTCTTAAATGCATAATGGATTATGCTTTAGTTTTTGATGATGCATAACTTGTTATGCATTAGTTTTTATGATGCATAACGTATTATGCGTTATTGTTTTGAAGATGCATAATCTCTTATGCATTGTTTTTCGACGATGCACGATCTGTTATGCATTTATTCTTTTAAAGATGGCTGCATAACGACTCATGCAAATGTGGTTCCTTCATGCATCTGTGATGAGTGCTAAAAAGTGCATATTTCTATATATTTTTCTTGGCATTTAACTCATCTTTTGTGCATTAATTCTACATTTTATCCCATATTCTGTATTTTCTTTGTTTTCAAGAATAAATATTTTTATTAATTAATTTTGCATTTTTAGGTAATAAATAAAGACTAGATGAGTTGCGGAGCGAAAAGTACAAAGACACAGAGAAAGCCGGCGGAAACTCTAGAGGAAAAGAAGTGCAGAATGCGGTATGAAAGACTCAAGGATGAAAATGGGCTCACAAAGAAAGAAATTGTTCTTAAAGAAGAAGTGGGCTCAAGATTGTTTAAGCCCAAACCCATTTTCTAAGCCTAAAATCAATACCCAAACCCGTTTCTCTCCTTCACCGTCAGATTGAATCCATTCCATCATCCAACGGTCGCTCCATCAGAGTGCATCGAGTTTTGATGTTCCTGTCTAACACTATAGCACCTAACTCCATCTCAGACCGTCAGTTTTGATGTATCCCAGATCCAAAGGTCGCTTCATATCCATTTCCATCGAGCCGTTGGATCATTCTTTCATCTTTTCATCCTACGCCTTTCACCATCCAAACATCAAGACTTGATGAGCCTTCTCAACACCCAAGAACCCAAATCTATTAACCCAACCAAACACCCCCTACTCCAAAAATATCGAACCCATCTTCTTCTCCTCCCTTCTCTGCACAGCGACGCTGTCGCCATCACCACCACCTGCTCTGTCTGCCACCACCAAAGCCATCATGGCTCCTACCAACTAAACCCATCCCCTATATCACGTCCTATATCCCTCTCAACGACTAATTTCACCCATTTTCACACCTCTAATCCATAGTTGTGGAGTTGGTGAAATAATTTGATGAGATGGATGTAATTGAAGCATGGGAAGGAGCAGAAGACGATAAGGAAGCATGGGTCGAGACTATTGGGAAGAAATCAGAGCTGTTAGGTGAGTAATTTCGATTCCTATTTCTCAACAGGAAACCCTAATTTCACTGTTTTGGGGAAAAGGGTGTTAACCCTAATTTTGGATTGTTGTATAAATAGGGATGATGGGTGTGCGTTAGAAGTCATGCCTGGATTAACCAGAGCATCAGTAGAATAGTTTAGTTTTGTTATTTCCATGAACTGTTAGCTTTGAGGGTTTATCAATCTTTTCAATTCCATGATTCTCAATTCAAATGCATTGTTAATATTAGCTGTTCAGAACTCCAACATGTATTGAATTTGATTATGTGATTGTTACAATTTACATTAAGCTCATGTTTATGTTATGTAATGTTTTGTTCTTATGATTTGTTCTTAGGATAGTTTCATTTGCCCTAGCCCTGCTGTGTAATACTTTGACAAAAGCCTTAGAATGTTAAACAAGTTTAGGAACACTTGAACTTAGTTTTAGCTGCAACTTCATGCTGAATTCACATGCCTTTGACTAGTTGTACCTTAAAAAGACAACTAGTACTTTGGAAAGAACTATAGTTGTGTTTAACATTTCAATAAGAGAATGCATAGCATGAACTAGGGTGAAATCAAACCCCTTATTTCACTGTCCATCTTAATCCACAACTTATTATTTCTTTCATGCTCTGTTTAGCTTAGGAATTAGTAAAGAGAATTAGGAAAAATAACTATTGCACCCCCGAGTCCCTGAGGACTTTCCCTTTCTTCCCATCACTAGCTACATTCGACCCTGTATACTTGCAGGTGTACTTGTAGGCTTTCTTAAAAACCCTACCAAGTTTTTGGCGCCGCTGCCGGGGACTCGGTAGCGGCGCATATGTTGTTTTTCTTTCCTTGCATCATTTGATGTTTACATTGCATTCTTGCTGTTCGCATCTTCATCTTAGCTTAGTTTGCATCATTGTAACCTTGTAAATATTAGTTACATCTTGCATTTGGTCTTTGCATTGGCATAAACTGCATACCAACCATTTTTTTTTCTTGACATATTGCATCTGTTCATATTTGCATTCAGTAGTTTTAGTCTGCATCTTAGTTTAGCTGCATTCTGCACTCTGCAATTCTGCATTGTTCAATAGTCATCTGCTTTCTTAGCTTCTTGTCATTCTGCATATTAACCTGAAACTGCAACTGCCTTCTCACTTTGATTACCAACTGCACTGCACATCTGTAGCTGTAACCAGCACTTTTGTTCTACCATTTCCCCTGCCACTTAACCTGCTTACTGAACTAGAACTGAACTCATAATTTGAGTGTTCAGGTAGCTGGTGCAAAGAGAAAAGAGCTGAAAATTGTCCTTGTGAAGCCATTGTGGTGTTGCAAAGGAGAGGAGAGGAGTTGCAAAGGCAAAAAGCAACTGGTTTGTGCAAATGCAATCAAGGGGTACTTGAGAAGCTGTTGCTAGCAGCACTGAGAACCAAAGACTGCAGCTGTTGAAGTTGCTACACAGTCAGTTCTGTGGGCTTGAGTTAAACAAAACACTGCTGGTGCCAGAACTGCTGCCTGAAGCCTGCTGGGCCTGTTGCTGAAGCCTGAACCTGCCTTGCTGATCTGTTGAGCTGGGCTGGGCTGGTGCTGTTGGAGTAGAAGTTGTGACCCAACTGGGCTTCAACAAGAGCTAAGGATGATCCAAAGCCCAACTGGGCTTTTGCAACCAAACTGAACAGCTGGGCTGTGCTTAAGCAAGTAAGCCTAAACCCATTAAGAGAACCCAACCTGTGGGCTTCCATTTTTAATTTGTGGGCTTGTAATAATTTTTTCCATTTTTTTGTTGGGCTTGTAATTTAAGTTAACTTTTGGGTTTGTATTTGTGCTTAACTGTGGGATTGTCCCTATCACAATTTTGGGTTTCAAAAACCCAACAAACAACCTAAACAAGTTTAACTGAACCTACCAACTCAGCTGGGCTTCGTTAGTTTCTGGGCTTGCTGAAGTCGTTAGTGGGCCGTGTACCCAAACTCTAGGCCGAAAGTTGGGCTTTGTTTCACAACAATTTTTCCAAAACCCAACAGTGGGCTTGGCCTTTTATCCCATAAAACCAAAGTTTTCAAAACCCAATAAACCAAAGTGTTTTCTTTTCCCATTAAGTCCAAATTTTCTAAAACCCATTAAAAACCAAATTTCTTTTTCAAACCCGACAAAACCAAATGTTACCCATAAAAACCAAATTTTTCCCAAAAATCCAAACCCATTAAAAACCAAATTTTGGGCTTTGTAACATAGTTACTTAGCTTTTGAGCCCAATCATGTCTAGATCTTGGTCTACAGTTGGGGAATACGACAAATCCCTTAGAGGACTTGCGTATGGACATACGTCACGTCATGAGCCTCCCATAGACCATGATGTCAATAGTTATAGGAATTATTATGGACATTTTCAAAGTCCCGAGCCTCAATACATGATCCCTAATGACTATTCACACATGCATCATTCATCACAACGTGAAAATGAACATTTTGCTAATACCTCACTCACACAAGCATCTCTTGTGGATCAATTAGAAGCTCGAATCGCAGCTTTAGAAATGCAATCTGTCACATCTAATTTTCTTAGGCAACCTGAAATCTATGCATGTCCCGCATATGGTAGTTTAGACCACCCTGTTGAGAATTGTCATATTTTGCATAATTTTAGGAAATCTAGAGAAAATCCAAGGTATGAAATGCCCATAAATTGTGAGGCTGGTAGTCATTGGGACCATAATCAAACCTTTGAGGGTTGCGATCAATCTTTTATAAACCTTAATGACCATGCACACATGTACCAATCACCACAATTTGAACATGAAGAATTTTGTACTCCCATGAATTTAGACTCCACCATAGAAGCACTTAGTGAGCAAAACTTCGATAGATCTACATCACGAATTCAGGCATATTTAGATCAGATTTTTCTTCACCTACAAAAGGAGGAAATTCATGAGGAAATGTATGTTGTCCCTAATGAGGTGTCTAGTCCCATTCATGTAAATGATGTTGAATATGAACCTAATTTAGAGGAACATGAATTGACTAATGACACCACCACTGTTAATGAGGACCAATATGCATACTACCATGATGATGATTATGATGATATGTTAGAAGAACATGAAAATATTGTGGAACCTGTTGGTTCAATAACATATGGCTTCTCGCCCTCGACCTTCATGAATGTTGTTTTTTATAATACTCATTGTAATTCATATGATTTTGATATTGACATGGGATTCGTACAATTATTCTGTGAAGATGAGCATGACATAGGAATAGTTGAATCTTCTGTAGACACTAATGTTATTATGCATGAAAATATATTTGATGTGGCTGATTCTCTACCTAGGTCACATTGTGATATTTCTCCTGATTTGCCGATGCATGAGAATAAATCTGTTGATGATGTTGATTCTGATTGTGGGCTTGCTAATTTATTTGATGAATGTGAGCATGTTGTGACACTTGTAGAATACTTAGGATATATTGATTTGATTAATAATGATGTGCCTATCGTCCTTCCTGAGTCACAATCTAATGGCCTTCCACCCAACCTATATTTGGTTTGTACCGATATTGTCAAACCAACTTTTCTGAAAATTCCCAACCTAGGTTTGGAACTGTGTGCTTCCCAAGTCCTTTTGGACTATTTTGCATCTAAGTATAATATCTTTGAGGAGCCACAGTTGGAATTAGCATGTTTGCCCGGCCCTAGCAAAGTTCATTTCGAGCTAGACCTTGTACATGATGAACCCCCAAAACTGCGAGATTTTGTTTCCAAAATTTTATCCGTTGAAAAATCCAGGTTTGGGGGTAGCTCATTTTGTTTCACAGTTTCACTTGCGTTTCTTTCCTGTTATATTTGTGTGAAGCTGTTGAAACCTCTACACTTTGTCTTTTGGGTTGATCCTCAACTCTTTAGATTGTTAGTGTATGGTGAATTTTCTTGTATATAATCCAGTAGATAATATTCTAGATAAATCTTTTGTTTCTTTTGTATATATTGTGCTAATCCAATATGATCTCGGCTAAAAAATGTTGGATTCTAGCCTTGAATAACGAGTTCTAATCTTGCTTTCGCCGTCAAATTGGGTAATCTCTTTCCTTTTTCTCTACTCAGCATGGTCCTCTTCGTACGTTGTATTACAATTTTGTTCATCTTTTGAAACATTGAGGACAATGTTTAGTTTAGGTTTGGGGGTAAAGAGTAGATACCACGATAGCATGCAATAATTGAAAACAAGAACTCCTTCTGTTTGAAAAAAATTAAAAAATTGAAAAAAATAAAAAATAAAAAATCATAAAAATGGAGCTCATTTACCTTGAAATGTTGACTCCTGTGCATGTATGTAAACATAAGGATTCTTAGTCTAGACGATAAGGCACCCCTGATTCTAGCACAATTCACATAGTGATAAGAAACTTGCACGCGCACGATCTACCAATACATGTATAGCCTCGATCTTCAAGGTGTTTGATAGGAAGTTAGATTGCCAATCACTTTATAATACTGAATGAGACTTGACTAGCTTGTTCTTTGGTTAGCTGGGATAGAAGTTGGAGGATACGTTAAGAAAAGCAACCATAAAATTTGACCGGATGCATTCGATAAGGGCCACCTCTTGCTAAGAGTCATGTAATTATGTTTTTCTTTTTGTTCATGTATCAAAAGTGTCACTATGTTGTAAAGATTAAAGTTATTTCTTAAAAAAAAAAAAAAATCAAAAAAATCAAAAAAAATCAAAAAAAAAAAAAAAAAAAAAAAAAAAAAAAAAAAAATCAAAAAAAAATCAAAAAATATCAAGTATTTATTTATTCCATGTTTTGTCATGTTAAAGACAATAGTTCTCTCTTGTTCCAAAAATAAAAGAGAGTAATCAATGTAAATAAGAATCATGTAAATAGTCATCTTTTTGTTGTAAATAGTCTTGTAATAAGCAAGGAGGGTGCAACCATCGATGTATAACGCGGGTAAACTGAAATATCACCAACTCATTGGGTGAACATTCACAATTCTCGTAAAGCCGGACAGCTAGCTTGGCTTAGAATTCGGTTCTTAGCCTAAAAACTATCTCTTGGTGATTAGTAGTCATAACTTTAGGTCATTCTCGAAACATGTGTAGATACACTTTACACTCTTATCACGTGTCTTTAGTTGTTATCAGTGCTAGGATTGTGCCTTTGATAGCTAGATTGACATCTCCATTTTGCTGTGAGCTTCTACTGTCTTGCACATGTCACATTTCATGGAATCTGAGCTTATATTTTGTCCTAGAACTTTGTAGGTACGTTCTAAGCAAACCTTCACGAGACTTCAACTCGTCCACTAGGGACACTTAGTGGTTTAAAAGGCTTAGTGTATATGCTAAATGCATTCGAGAGACCAGCGACAGTGGTATAGGTAGGATTTCCTTAGTTTTGTTTTACTTGAGGACAAGTAAAACTCAGGTTTAGGGGTATTTGATGAGTGCTAAAAAGTGCATATTTCTATATATTTTTCTTGGCATTTAACTCATCTTTTGTGCATTAATTCTACATTTTATCCCATATTCTGTATTTTCTTTGTTTTCAAGAATAAATATTTTTATTAATTAATTTTGCATTTTTAGGTAATAAATAAAGACTAGATGAGTTGCGGAGCGAAAAGTGCAAAGACACGGAGAAAGCCGGCGGAAACTCTAGAGGAAAAGAAGTGCAGAATGCGGTATGGAAGACTCAAGGATGAAAATGGGCTCACAAAGGAAGAAATTGTTCTTAAAGAAGAAGTGGGCTCAAGATTGTTTAAGCCCAAACCCATTTTCTAAGCCTAAAATCAATACCCAAACCCGTTTCTCTCCTTCACCGTCAGATTGAATCCATTCCATCATCCAACGGTCGCTCCATCAGAGTGCATCGAGTTTTGATGTTCCTGTCTAACACTATAGCACCTAACCCCATCTCAGACCGTCAGTTTTGATGTATCCCAGATCCAAAGGTCGCTTCATATCCATTTCCATCGAGCCGTTGGATCATTCTTTCATCTTTTCATCCTACGCCTTTCACCATCCAAACATCAAGACTTGATGAGCCTTCTCAACACCCAAGAACCCAAATCTATTAACCCAACCAAACACCCCCTACTCCAAAAATATCGAACCCATCTTCTTCTCCTCCCTTCTCTGCACAGCGACGTTGTCGCCATCACCACCACCTGCTCCGTCTTCCACCACCACATCCACCACCAAAGCCATCATGGCTCCTACCAACTAAACCCATCCCCTATATCACGTCCTATATCCCTCTCAACGACTAATTTCACCCATTTTCACACCTCTAATCCCTAGCTGTGGAGTTGGTGAAATAAGTTGATGAGATGGATGTAATTGAAGCATGGGAAGGAGCAGAAGACAATAAGGAAGCATGGGTCGAGACTATTGGGAAGAAATCAGAGCTGTTAGGTGAGTAATTTCGATTCCTATTTCTCAACAGGAAACCCTAATTTCACTGTTTTGGGGAAAAGGGTGTTAACCCTAATTTTGGATTGTTGTATAAATAGGGATGATGGGTGTGCGTTAGAAGTCATGCCTGGATTAACCAGAGCATCAGTAGAATAGTTTAGTTTTGTTATTTCCATGAACTGTTAGCTTTGAGGGTTTATCAATCTTTTCAATTGCATGATTCTCAATTCAAATGCATTGTTAATATTAGCTATTCAGAACTCCAACATGTATTGAATTTGATTATGTGATTGTTACAATTTACATTAAGCTCATGTTTATGTTATGTTATGTTATGTTTTGTTCTTATGATTTGTTCTTAGGATAGTTTCATTTGCCCTAGCCCTGCTGTGTAATACTTTGACAAAAGCCTTAGAATGTTAAACAAGTTTAGGAACACTTGAACTTAGTTTAAGCTGTAACTTCATGCTGAATTCACATGCCTTTGACTAGTTGTACCTTAAAAAGACAACTAGTACTTTGGAAAGAACTATAGTTGTGTTTAACATTTCAATAAGAGAATGCATAGCATGAACTAGGGTGAAATCAAACCCCTTATTTCACTGTCCATCTTAATCCACAACTTATTATTTCTTTCATGCTCTGTTTAGCTTAGGAATTAGTAAAGAGAATTAGGAAAAATAACTATTGCACCCCCGAGTCCCTGAGGACTTTCCCTTTCTTCCCATCACTAGCTACATTCGACCCTGTATACTTGCAGGTGTAGTTGTAGGCTTTCTTAAAAACCCTACCAATCTGCATCTGCATAACAAGTCATGCACATTTATTTTATTAGGAATAACATGTTATTCAGGTTTATTTTGTTGCATAACTTGTTATTTAGATGTTTATATGTAACCTGTTGTTCCTTCATTTTCCTTGTAAGATTTATATCATAGTACAGTTAAATAAAATAAGATTGCAGCAAATAGAAGCACTGAAACCAGCATTGATATATAGTAAATACATATATAAACATCGACAAGATAACATAAGTTGTTCTGACAAGAACTACTGAATAAAGTTAAGTTTTCATACCAACACATTACACATAACTACTGACTGAAGTTAAGCTTCACACTAACTACTTTCCCATTAGTTTTCACTCCCAAGTTAAATTTCTCAACCTACCAACAACACACAGGTTGTTAAAACAAAGTTATGTTTGAGCCTTTCTATTATGCACAGCTTCACATTTGACGCGCAACTTCATCACATTGACGCGCAACATCATCCCAGATGTCTTCATTGGCATCTATCGCCCAACTGTTTCCAAGATCCGTCAGCATTTTCAATACCAGACTTACTCTTTTCTTGTTGGCTTTTTCTGCTGCATCTTCCTTTCCCAACTTCATCTATTTGTCCCTGACTTGAGACTTCATGTTCATCTTCATATAATAACATACAAATATGAGGCAGTCGGGGTGATGACCTTATTCAGGAACAATCTTGGTAAAAATATCCATGTATACAAGCGGTTCCCGCTTCAGTTCATCATATCTTTGGATCAAATACGGCATACAAGCCTTTGCCATTATGAGAGCTTGTTTCTTGCAGTTAGATTTATAGCCTTCAAGACTGTTATAGTAGTTCCACTCACCCTCTGAAAAGTCATACTCTAACAATGTCCAATGTGTACCAGCAGGGTTTTCCTTTGTCATATAGTTCATTGGAATGAACATTCTCTCAACTTCAATAGGGAGATTCAAGATGAATTCTCCAACAAATTTGGCAATCCCATCTTTCTCCTTTGTTTTAACAAAGAACTGCAAAAGAAATATTTTTTAGGAAAAAAAATTTAGTGGATGCAATTGAAAGGGTGCACAACAGGTGTAGAAAACAATGCTGAATAAATTTTTATGCAGTTCAATCTAGTTGCATAACATTTTATGCTGAAGTAATTATATGGGCATAAGATAATATGCAGGAATGACTTGTTATGTAGCAAAATGATTTTATTTTCTTGACTTACCCAAGCATCTGGTGTCATGAATGCAGACTCCGCATACCTATGTTCAACACTATCAGCCATCTTTTCATTTTCCCGCTTCCTGAACAACCTATAACTGTAGTAGCGTACTACTTGGTCTTCTAAGTTTTCGTTGTTCATTAGCTGCCTTATTATATCTCCGTGAATCCGAATATCCCACAAGTACGGGTCTTCTCCTTCTCTGATACTCCAAGCCTAATTTCTGCAGATGACATAAGACATAATTGGTGAGATGTTTTATTCAAGTGACATGCGGCAGAACCATGAACTAGAGGGTTGTGTTATGCATGGTTTTTTTTTAAGCATAACTTGTTATGCATTTATTTCATAAGAAGCATAACCTGTAATGCATTGATTTCTTAAACAAGCATAATAAATATAACAACATTTTTTGCATAACTGAACATGCATTAAACATTGGAGCTGCATAACATGTGATGTAGATATTTTAAACAATCATAACTAACCATGCATTAAACATTGGGAGCTGCATGACATATTATGCAAACAAGCATAAAGGTAATTTTGATGTACTTACAGGATGTTGGCATTCTCAAAGTATGTCTCCAGTACTTCCATCATGGATGGTTCTATTGTATCCTTGTAATCTTGAAAGCATTCCATTGTTTCCATCGGAGGTAATTTTCTGAACGGCAAGCCAGCAGACGTACGGGGATTTTCTTCTTCAACTTTATTCTCATCAGGCTTGTCTTTTTGCTTCTTCTGCTTCCCTAGCTCACAATATTTGAGTAGTACACTGGTTGTCCTTTGATTCCATGTTGTCCTTTCCTTGATTCTTCTTACCTTGCTTCCTGGTTGCTTCCCATCCTCTTCTGCCTTGTTTGCTTTTAGCTTCAATACTGACTTTTTCTTCAATGTTGACCTCTTCAAAAATTTTGTTCTTGGTACAAACTCCCCTCCTACGTCTTCTTCCTAGAGATTCATGTAACCAAAATGTGTTAGATATAAACAGTTTATTATGAAATTAAGTAAATAGTTGATTAAACAACAAAACAACAATATAGTAAACAGTTTATAGTTGATTAAAAATAATAAGTAGTACATAGTTGATTTGACATTAATAAAAATACCATAATAAAAGATGTTATGTTGCTTTTCTAAAAGTTTTAAAATACAAAATCTGTTTATATTTTAGGTACCAGGTTTTTTGAAATGGTCTCCATCTCAGCATCTTCATTAAAGCCTTTTTATTTTTCAGCATCTTGTGTGGCACCAGGAGTTAAAGGATTATCAACCACCATCTCCTTCTCTGCATCAACAACCATCTCAACAACTACTTGTTGTGGCTTTTCAGCCACTGGCTCTTCTGGTTGTTGTGGTTCTCCAGTTTGATGTTATGGTATCTCAACAGCGGGTTGTTGCATATTTTCAGCTTGCTGTTGTGGTCCACCAGCATCATCTTTAATTGCAGCAGAAGGTTGTGATAAATGCAGATTAAATGTGGGCACCACATATTCTTCTGTTTTATTCTGAGTTTCTGGAAGAATGTCATCATCACCACCGGCCAAAAAGTCTCTTTCCTGTGCTTCAAGTCTTTCTTGTGTTGTTGCTATATTTGGTGTTGTCTCCAATTCCACTTGAGTTTCTGTTTCCTTGTCGTCGCTGGAGATATTAACAGCTTTTTCCATGTCCATGAACTTGAAAGGTGAAGACTGGATACCTTGACTAGCCGTTTGATCTTGGCTATCGAGTCTGATAACTTATGGCACTGATTCTTGTGTAGGTGGTTCAGTTGAAGATACCAGTTCAACAAGAGTCTCATTCCTTGGCAAGTTTTCGCTCAGTGGGTCGCTTGACACTAGGTCCCCCTGAAGACTCCTCCTGCACTTCTATGTTGCCACAATCAACGAGTAATTCCTTCACGTAATTATACAACTTTTCATTGAAGTCTACTCCACTCTGTCTATTCCTCTCCTGAGTCTGCTTCATGTCTTTCAGCTTTGCTTCAATGATCTGCAACCTTGCTTCAGCACAATCGGGGGGACACGTTTCTTGTTCAATGATCTTAATCGCATCCAGAAATTTTTCTTCATACTTGTACCTGTTCTCTTAAGATTCATTGCAACGAGATCATATATCTCTTTCCTTTTTCTTGGTTTTCTTGGTTCACAGAATTCCATCTCCATTGCACTGTACTCATCTCTAAATTTCTAATTATACTGCAACATGATTAATGACACTCATCAAAGGAATGCATAACAAATATAACAACATTTTTTATATGCATAACCTGTGATGCAGCTAATCTAAACAATGCATAACTAGTCATGCATTTAATATTGGAACTGAATAATATGTCATGCATTGATTTGTTAAGGTGCAAAACTTATTATGCATTTAAAAACACAACCCTGCTTTACTCCTTTTCAATATTGAAAAATGCATAACCGGTCATGCGTTCATATATTCGGCTGCATAACATGTTATGCATTGATTTATTAAGGTGCATAACTTATTATGCAGTTATCCTTTTTTGCTAACGTAACTTATTATGCATTCATTTTTAAGGAATTTAGAGATACTTTCATAGATGCATGAAGGTCAATTATAAATCATGAAATGTTCACAAACAGGTACCTTTAAGAACGTAATATTCTTCTTGAGCATTGCTTTCTTCATTGCTGCCAAGTCCCACTTCGCAGCTCTCGGTGTAGCATTGGAAATGACCTTGACGATGTCTAATGATATCTCATCTATGTTAGAATGCTCAGCCAACCAAAGCTGCAAAAGATAATAACTAATAAGATATTTTGTATCCAAGAAAGTATTATTTATTGACAGATGTTATGAAAGTAAAAAAAACTAACTCACAAGAGAATATATAGTGCAACCACTGCAATTCCTGATATGAAGATTGTTTCTTTTGACAGTCTTGATGCTCTCCATCAGGTGTTCATGAATAAGATCAGGAAAAGAGACACAGTCCATGGTTTCCAAATCCTTAACCAAACCAATATACGAGACGTCTAAATTGTCTCCACTTGAACGACAAAAGAACAAGACGACTAGCATGTAAAGGCAGATAAGGCAGACAACTTCCTCTTCATGACCTTTCTTATCAAGTTTTTCCAACACCAGCCTTTCAATATCATCTATCCACACCTTTGTTACCCTTGCTTTGGGATCTTTGCTGATAAATCCTGGCTTTGTTTTGAATGGGAATTGCTTGACGAGGGGATGTGACTGAGTCAGCTCTATCTCTGCCTTCGAAGTCAGAATATCATTTCCTCTGTCTCCTTCAATTCTTGGAATCAGAAATGTAACAGCAAGCTCACTAGACGTTGATGCTATGGACTTGTTTTCAGACAACTTGAATGAATGTTGATTCAAATCTTCATGGTCATATGATAGAAAGACTTCATCCATCAGCTTGTTGCTCTTACCATCCAAGTATGCCATGTTTGCAGCATATAACCAGTTATAGAACTTTCCAAACACACACACATTCATCATGTTAGCCTGCAACGGATTCAAAACACCTCTGTCTTTTATCTTACTAAACAAGTGACCTACCCTAAGGAAACCTGCTCTATAAGTACCTCCCTGAACTGCAGATTTGGTTTTAGGTTTAACTGCATAAAAAAAAGAACAAAAAAAAATGCATTTTAGAACTGCTATTTTAGAACAACAAAGGAATGCATAACAAATATAAAAACATTTTTTTATATGCATAACCTGTGATGCAGCAAGTCTAAACAATGCATAACTAGTCATGTATTTAATATTGAAACTGAATAATATGTCATGCATTGATTTGTTAAGGTGCATAACTTATTATGCATTTAAAAACACAACCCTGCTTAACTTATTATGCATTTAACCACACATGCCTCTTTCTCAGGCATCTGCATAAACCATTATGCACATCTTTTACCATGCATAATCTATCATGCACTACTAGTTAATACTACATAAACAAACAGTTGACTGCATAATATATTCTGCATATTTTTTAAGAAGGCACAATCTGTTATGCATTTGTTTTTTTAACAAGCATAATGTGTTTTACATACAAACAAGCAGGTAAATGATAAGAGAAGTTTATTAACTGATGCATAACAGGAACATGAAGGAATTCAACGCACCTTGTTTATAGAAAACACATTGCTTATTAGATTCTTCTTCTTCTTCCTCTTCACTCTCGGATCTTTCGATTTGCTTCTTCTTCATCCTTTTCAGGTCTTTCGATTGTTTGGGTTCATGTCTTTTTCTTTTCTTCTGATGATCAACAGCTTGCCTCACTGAAACAGGCCAAATCATATTGTAAAAAATCAATGACACCAATAAAACAATATATCACACAGAAGATACCACAAGCAAATCTTACCATCTTCGGCATCATTTGTATTATCATCCTCATTATCTGTATCATCACCCAATACTTCCTTTGGTGCAGCTTTCTTTTCTTTCTTTTTTCCCTTAGTAGCTTTTTCAGGCCTAGGTGAACTAGGTGATACTTGAGGTGTCACCTGATCTTTTAATCTCTGCAACTTCCTTGACGGGGTTGCTTCAGGATCTTTTCAACACACAAATAAATAAGCTATTTAAGTTATGCAGTAACTTTGGTAAGCAGATGAAAGTTAAAATTTAAACAGATGAAAATTAAAAAGCAACACTTAAAAATAGGTGTTATGCAGTGTTTTTTTTGTAAGCATAACCTGTCATGCATCTGAATAACAAGTTACACACATTAATTTGATGATGCATACCCTGTCATGCATCTGCAGAACAAGTTATGCAGATTTATGTTATGCAGAATCACACATGAGAACTAGTTATGCATACCAGAGCCTTTCTTACTCTTCTTCAGAGCATCTCCCTTTGCCTTGATTCGCATCTCCTTCAGTGTTTCGACACTATCAATTTCTTCTTGTTCATCTTCAACATCAGTAGGTAAAATCACATTGAGGAGAAAATTATGTTAAAATCGAAGAAGAATAAAGTATTGTATTACTTTAGGTTTACTCTTTTTTGCTGGTTCATCATCGGCAATTACTGTAACAAAATTTAAGATTAAAAAACAAAAATTCAAAAAAAACAAAATCAAACACTAACAGATGAAGCTAATGATAAATCTCACCGGGTTTTTTCTGTTTCTTCGACTTCATTTTTCCTTCGGTTTTCCCTTTTTCATCTGAAGCATCAAGAACAAAAATTAAAATCGAAAATCAAATAAAATCAAATGTACCGAATGCATGCAAGAATAAGATCGATTAAACTAGTTTTAGTACCTAATTTCTTCTCTTTTGATTTCTGAAGACGTGTTTTTGTTGGTGTTTCATCCATTTTGGTTCTACTGAATTCTAGGGTTAAGGTTTTTTAGAGTTTGAAATTGATTTTTAGGGTTTGATCAACTTCAATCATCAATCATCCGTTACAGTGTTTATGGAGGAATATGAATAGAAAAACGGATGAAGAAAAAATGAGAAGAAGAGAAAAGAAATGGTTCCGACCGTTTTTTGGGAGTTTAATAAAACTGCCCAGAACCGCTGAAGGGTAATTGAGGAACTCCGCACGTTTTTAATAATTTTAAATAATGTTGGGTGCGACTGTAGGGAAAAGTAATTGTGGGCCTGGCGGTAAGAAAAAAAAAATTCTGGGCCTGCGCCTAATTTCCCCTTCAATATATACCATAATTTCTTCTGTCGAGTGTGTACCACGCATCAAATGATTCCAGTGTGAGGCTTGGAATTTCCTCATATAAGCCTCCAGGGGGGATTTTATGGCCAGTATTAGTCTTAGTTATCAGAATAAAATACTGAAAATGATGCTGAGAGAATTCCTGGAAAAATGAAAGAATTACAAAATTGCTAACAACACACTGAGTACAGAGTTACTTTATCATCAAACTGTCCTTAACAAAATATTTTACTGGAATGCCTCGATAATGAGTGATGCTAATACCCCGTAGTGAAGTAGTGTCTAGGATAAAACTGCCCCATACAAATAGTATAAGTACTTCAATGCTTGCCCGCTAAGCAAACTCAACAACAAAAGAGATTACAGGAAAAGGAAGAAAAAAAACTCACAAATAGTGCATATGAGCTAGTGTCCTTAATAACTCCTTGGTCCCAAATTCTATCCCACCGGGACTAAAACCAAACATGATTAAACTCAATTTCTCCAGAAACCGAATGCACACGCAAATATGGGTCGTGCGTCTTCTTTTTTTCTTCTTCTTTGATAGAAAGGGGGTGTGCGTTGGCGGCATTACTAAGCCTGTGAGCATCTCCGTCACCCCGTGAACCATCGTTCCTACCTGAAAAGAATATAAACATTATATAAAGGTGGACCACATGCATTTAGAAAGGGCCACTTGGAGATTACAGGGTTCTCTGCAAATAATCCTGACAGGTTAAACAATTTGAAACCTGCAAACGTTCTGCTACCCTATGTCATACGATTCATATAGTTATTTCGTTTCAGGGATTACAAACTACAACATATATTTGTTACAGGTCCGAACATAATATACCCATGAATTCTGCCATACCCAATTTCACCTTAATTTCATTCTCCCAGACCCAGTTAATGTCCAACAGTTTTGTAAAATAATGATAAAGGTAGTATGAGGATGCACTTGGCAACCCATGGCAGATATAATGAATAGAAGCCTAGCTAGCAACAAGAAGAAGTAACTTATGACGCAAAAAAAAAAAAACTACAAGATGTTTGAAACATAGACCACCAACATTTCGTTTCTAACCTTTCTTCTCCTTTACCACATGGCGATAGGAACCTTTGAGTCAGTATCTCCTGTCTTTATCTCCCAAGCAACCTAGAAGGGTGTAACTATAAATGGGCGTGTTGTACTTCCATTTGACGCCTCCAATCTGCTTTCGCAGCCAAGCATCTTCTGTCATCGACATACAATAGGAAAGTTGTACTTCCATTAATTTGACATCCCGAAGTAATGCTAATGAGACAGAATTAATATTCTAATAAGATTTTTCTATGACTCCATTACATTACATATATATACAACTCATGGCTTCAATAAGGTCTCACATATAGTTTAAATATTTCTCTTGCAGCCTATATTTACATCTTCTAATTCCCTGTCCTGTAGTCAGATGATGTTGTGATCTACTTCAAGCTTTGAAAAAACAAAAAAACATCCGTAAGCAATTCCTGTTGGTATGTGTTAATGGCTTAATGAGACAGTTTTGACTTTGAATGTATCTGAAAATTGGAGTCCATGTTTACATATTCGATCAAAAGTGAGTGTAACATCTAATAGCACTAGGTGATGAATATGGAGCCAGCGCATAAACCCACCGGTGTAGCAAGTATAAAATCTAACTTAGTAAGCCAGTAGTTTGCAAAAGGTTAATTACAAATGGTGTGATGAGTTAGAAGAGTTGAAATAAAGAACCTTAGTGCGCAAGACATCGTTCCTGTGTTTGAATTTTTCGAATGGCGAGAATCAGAGCTCAGGTTGTGTTGATGCAGGCATCCACAGGACTACGGGTATGTACTGGTGCAGGAGCAGGACTATTAAGGAAAGTAATCATCTAGTGCCCTGCTTAAATCATGTGCGTGTTTTATACCACTTTTTTCTGAAACACCCAAAACCCAGAAATTATAGGGAGCACTGCGCCAGTTCAAAAGAAAGTTGCTGCCAGAAAGAGTGATAGATACAAATGTGTATAAGGTTAAAACTTAAAAAAGATGAATCGATAGAACGGTAAAGGTTCGTGCAAAATTGTTAAAAGTACTATCTGTAGAAAATTTCCCCATACTACAACTGTTTACAACTTAGTTAAAACGTATTGCAAAAACAATTTCTAAATACTTCCCATCCACAAAAAGATAAATAGAGTAGAAAACCAAACTAATAACACTCATACAACTCTTTCTTCTTCCCTCTGAAAATTTGAGACTTTTTGTCTTACCGCAGACACCATTACTGTGAGTATACATCTGAAAGACCATTCTCTAGAGCACGGACCAGATTTCCAAAGTAATTCCCTGTGACTTTGGTCAGTCCAAGTAGCTTTGTGTGATAAAACTTGAAGCCTTCGTGTGCACCATCCGAATTATCTTCTATGAGATATATTTGTATTTCCTGTTCTGCACATTGATGGAGCCTTTCCAACCCAGACTCAGCTACACCTTGCAAATGCTCAAATAAGTTCTTTTTTGCAAGTTCACTTTGAGGTAAGTAGTATCCATAAGCATAAGTCCACTTTAGAACACGCCTGCATTCTATGATCTGTCACCAAGCATGTGTCATAACCCCAAGCTCCATTTCTGACAAGCCATATATCTCGATAAGCTTTGCTAAATCCTCAGAAAGCATTTTCTTCAAGCTTGCGATTGCCTTTAGCCTTGACTTCTGGTTTTCTACAAATCTTTCGTAGAAAAAAGCATATCTATCCAAGTAATCTTTTGTTTCTTGTATAATTTTCTCTTCCTCAACATATGCTCCTTCTGCTTTTGCTTTCTCATAGATATTACACGCAAAAAAACCACCTGTATCCTCTGCATGAGTTGACCAATCGCCAAGGCAGAGCCAGCAGAACTCATATTTGCAAGAGCATGTCATATGCATACACCCCTCATTTTTCTGAATCGGTACTTTGCACTGTGGACAAGATTTGGAGTTAGCAAATATCCAAGTTGTGTTTTCAGACTCGTTAGTATTCATCAAGGCCCACTTTCCAACAGTGTCGCAGTCCACTGGACGATGTGCATCCTCAAGACAATTCCAGCAAAAGCTATGATCACTACTGCAAATAACATCATAGCTTGAACTACCAGCAACAAAGTCAACAGCATACTCACAACCTGGACCAGGGCACCATTTGATATTTTTCTGATCTTCAACGTAGGATCTTAAAAGGTAACGAGAATACTTCTCCTTATGTTTATCTGAAACTAATTCATTAACCATGTCTTGACCAACAGCGGCAACACAAAACGGTTCAGGACATCGCAACGTTAAACACCCAGGTCCATCATCAATCTTTATGCTAACATATTTTGTCCAACACAATTTACAAAAGAGATGACCACAAGCAGTAGCACACATACCATCGCCAGGGAACTCATCGAAGCAGATCCGACACTTGATTATACTCTCTGGGTATTGAATCGGAACTACTTGCTCCTTTAACAAGCCAACATCCTTGCGAACTTTTTCTTCGTCCGCAAACCATGAGTCCAGCGCTTTATTAACTTCCCAGTTGTAGTGCCTTAGCAAGATGGTGGCTGATGCTCTTGCAATGGAAAGACCAGCAAATACCTGTGTAATATCTTCTTCCTGTCGCTTGCCTAGATCTTCCTCCGTCAGTACCGTATATACTTTTTCTCGGCGACCATCAACCGGCCCATCTGAATCATCATCAGAACGCTCAAAGTCTCCAGACTCATCATCATATAGTATGTCTTCTACATCACTGTATAGTGTCTCTTCGACATCACTGTCAGAACTCAAGTACTCATCGTCTGCACCCATTATTCTCCACCTTAAACCACTTTCAATCCTATGTATCTTATTAAAACAAAAAATCCTACGTATATACCTGTCAATTTATATGCCAAGTGAAACCCAGTGGTAATAACGTGAGGAAACCAAGACTTAATAAAATTTGGAATCTGTTATTTTGGGCAATAAATTTGTTTTCAGATTTGCCTAATTCTAACCAGGAGAATGATTATCAAAGGGGCTAATACTATCCGATCAAAAATCAGAAACCAATTTCAAAATACCAACCTTTCTCGTCGTTTCAGTGCCGCCACCACCTTATTCGACGCTTCTTCTTCTTCTCCTCTACAAAGTGGTCAGTTTTCAAGAGGAATCGGCGATTCACGGTTTCAATTGGATTTCCCTTGATAAAGAAAAGGGATCGCTTTTGTTTTTTTAGGGGTTTGTCTGGTTTAGGGGTTTCAATTGGGGTTTTTTTCAATCGAGAAATGGGGATCAATTTGGGGTTTAATTGATATTACTAAATCAGCTACTCAATTTGATAAGGCAGCAATCGATGAATCGAATTGGTGTGGAAATCGGATCGTAGGCTCTCTTTCGGTATTGTTAAGCATGATCTACAGTGGGTTAATGGCGGAAATGGATTCTGCCCACCACTAGAGAAGAAGATAGCTTTCGAGAATGGGAGAGAGTGGAATTTAGGGTTCCCTAACTCAAAATCTTATAACATGCGTCGATTTTTCATTTTGTATTCAAGGGTAGATTTGGGTTTTATCACTCCGATTTTATTTTTTCTAACACACATTTGCACCACACGTGTTCATTTAGCTAGTTTTTTTCCTCAATTTTTGCGAGAAAAAAGAAACGATTCTCAGCTCAACAAACTAGCCTACCAGCGAGTAGGAACCAACCAAGAAAGCCGAAACTAATAGGAGCTGATTATGTTCCAAAAGGACAAACTAACTCTACTTTTTATGTCAAATTATAATATTATGTCATCGAAAACATTCAGACTTGGGACCTTCTGAAACGCATCAAATCTTCGAGGAAGAGTGATGACCAGTTGAACCAGTTACCCTTTTTGTTGATAGGAAAGTTAATTTTTTATTTGGTTTTCTTTTTGTTAACAGGGAAATTAATTTTTTATTTGATTTAAACTGAATGTACATTGTCTTGGGCACTTAGAATAATCGTATTGATCCAAGTTGGCTGATCGTCGACCCAATCTACCCTATCTGTTTGAGTTACTAATTTTTATTGTTCATTTAACTAGTATATCAAAGTTTAAGGAGGTTTTATTAAAAAAGAAAAATTGATGCAAAGAAAATTTATATTAATTAAGCATTGTCATGCCTGATAAAGTTTAACAAGAATTGAGGAGGATCGCTGAGCCAAGTACTCGAGACACTTTCCTTACGGGATATTTTGCCAGTTCATCAGCACACTTATTGTCTAATCTATTCGTGTGCGTACAAGACCAAACTTCAAAAGAACTTAAAGCAAAAAGAATGTCTTCCATAATTCTTCTGTGCTCCCATGGAATTTCCGCCTCCTTCCCTTGGATAACTTGGACTAAACGAAGATAATCTGTCTCTATGTCAACCTTGTAATAGTTCAACTCCAAAGACATTTTGATAGCATCTAACACCTCCAAGCACTCCAAATGTTCTGGACCAGTAGCTCCATTGAAGACCACACATCTTGAGATTATATGTGCACCTGCATTATTACGAAATATTAGTCCATAGCCTCCAGTAAAAGATTAATGGCAGAATGAAGCATCACAATTAATTTTAACTATATCTAATTCAGGAGGTAGCCATTTAGGAATGACTGCTTGTGCAGGAGGCGTTTTCCTAGGTTTATAAGTGACAGACATATCACAAATAAAAGATTTTATGTTGTGAATAGTCTGTTGAGGAGGTAAAAGCTTGTTGCCATAAAGAGCAGCGCATCTGTCCTTCCATAAGTGCCAGCAGATAATAGCCATTTTAACCACCAGATTTTTGTCAGAACCATTGATCCAATACGATATTCAGTCTCTAGGAGAGACCCATTGCTGATTGGGAATAACGTACCCAGTTCCAAACCAAACTGCTTTCGCAAATGGACATTCCAGCAAGAGATGCATTGTGGTTTCAGTATGAACTTTGCATCTGCAGCACATAACAGTTTCTTGTGGGATTCTTCTGTTCATTCTTTCCTTCGAGCAGATGATATCCTTGACACATTTCCATAAAAAAAAACTTAATTTTTTGGATAACATCAATACTCCAAATGTGTTTCCATATGTTGTTGCTTGTTGTAGCCGGCACAAACTGACCATTATGAAATTTGTTGTTGTAGAGAGTTTGGTAAGCAAACTTGACTGTTAATTTACCTCTCTTAGTTTTTGTCCAGATTAACTTATCTTTACTTCTTAGGGGGATTCTCATGTTTAAAATATTTGTTGTTATTTCCTGATTATAGAGTTGAGATATGATCTCTTGTTTCCAGGTCTTGCTGTTTTGATTAATTAGGGTTGACTGAATTACTAGCTGGAGATGGAGGATCGTTAGTATTTAGAATCCATTTATCTTGCCAGATTAGGATTTTCTTACCATTTCCTACTGACCAGAATCTATATTTGAAGATGAATCCTAGAGCAAAACTTATACTCTTCCAAGACCACGTTGAGTCTGTCTTTTTAGGGGCATGAAGAGCATTGAGGGTTTTGAAGTATTTTTCTTGAATCGAGCCACCCCATAAACTGGTTTTAACAGTGCAGAGCCTCCAAGCTGACATAGCCAGAAAGGCTTGGTTGAATAATCTGAGATCGCGAAAATTTAATCCACCATCTGCAAATGTACGAAAATTACCTGACCATGAGGTTAAAAATAATCCCTTCTTCTCCTTTTTATTCCACCAGAATCTCAACTGCAGAGAGTTCATCTTGTTGATGGTTTCTTCAGGAAGTTTGAAGGAGCTCATTTGGTGCACCAGAATTGTATTGAGATTCATCTTTCCTCTCCAATTAGTTAGACGTCTTTGCATATTGTCTATGAGAAAATTGAAAGATACTTTCTTCTTTTTATTGAGAAAAAGAGGAATTCAGAGATATTTCTCACTGTCAGACATTCTACGAACATTGAGAAGATCAATGATGCTCTGAGCAGCTGCTTGTGAAGTATTCCTACTGAAAGAAATGCTGGACTTTTGGTAGTTTAGAAGGTGACCTGAAGCAGCACTGAAGTCTTGCAAAATACTTTGAAGATACTGGATATTATCAAGATTAGGTTTTACAAAGATCAAGCAGTGATCAGAGAATAAAAATGACTTATTGGAGGAGCACGTCTAGCAATTATGATACCTCTTATCTGTTTAGAAAACTCAGCAACAACCACGTCTAGCTTCCATTGCTATAATAAATAGATATGGAGAGATAGGATCTCCTTGCCGAATACCTCCTGATGCGTGGAAAGGAGAGCACGGAGACCCATTAAGAAGAACAGAAATTTCAGTTGTAGAAATGCACTGAGATATGAGACCGCATAACTGTTCACCGAAGCCCATTCTTTTCATAACTTCAAGTACGAAACTCCATTCGAGCCTGTTAAAGGCTTTTGAAATATCAAGCTTTAATGCTAAGAAACCATCTTCCCCATTCTTCCTTTTCAAATTGTGAATATTCTCGTGTGCTAAAGAGATATTGTATGAGATTCTCCTTGGCACATAAACTGATTGTAAAGGAGAAATAACCCTTTCCATCATATTTTCATTCTTCTTGCTATAAGCTTGGAGATAAGCTTATAAGACGTATTTCAAATTGCAATAGGTCTATAATCAGATGGGGAACTTGGAGCTTTTACCTTAGGAACCAGCATTAGTCTTTTCTGATTTACCTTCTTACTGAGAAAGCCACTGTTGAAGAAATCTTGAACCATACGAACAATGTCTTCTTTTACTACATCCCATTGAGTTAAGTAGAATCCTTGAGGAAACCCATCTGGGCCAGGGGCATTCAAGGGTTCCATAGATTTGAGAGTACTATGGATTTCTGCTTCAGTTGGGGTGGCCATTAACATTTTATTTTCTTGATCAGTTATAAAAATTTTAATATGGCTCATGAATTCCTCATTTAACTCAGGATTAAAAGTGGTTTTGATTTTCTTAAAGAGTTCTGTCAAAAGAGAAGAAAGAGACTCTCTATCTGAACACTATAAACCATTCTTATTCTGCAGTGCATCTATTATGTTGCTTGATCTTCTTCTGTTAGCATTCGCATGATGAAACTTTGTGTTGTTATCTGCTTCTTTGAAGAAATTGTCTTTATTCTTTTGCTGCCAGAATTCCTTTTTGATATCTTCCCATTTATGAATCTCAGCTTCCACTTCTAGAATGTTGCTTGTGTTGTCTTTATGACATGCTTGCTGATGAAGACAATCAAGCTTTGAATGAAGTTGTCTGATATTTGTGTCTATATTCCCAAAGATATCTATGTTCCAGGCAATCAAGCTTTGAATGAAATTGTCTGATACTGTGAGTCCTTCTTGTTATTTGTAGCTTGTGGTTTATATTGTGAGCAGCGCTGCCTCTAACATTATTACTCCAAGCTTTGATTATCTGTTCTTTACAAGAAGAATTTTGAAGCCGGCAAGAAAATAATTTCTAGTTTCTGCTGATATTAGTGTCAGGAGCATACAGATTCAAAAGGGTAGGAGTATGGTCAGATTCAAGTTGGGTTAAATGAGTTAATTTAAAATCAGGGAAGTGAATTATCCAATCATCATTGACCATAGCTCTATCTAATCCAGATTTTATTCTACCATTACCATATTTATTACTAGACCAGGTATATGGCTTACCATTGTAGGTTAAGTCTACTAAACCTGCTTCTTGAATACATTGAATGACTGACGAAGAAGTAGAACTAGAAGCTCCATTAATACCAACTCTGTCAGAAGGATCTAAGATGACATTAAGGTCACCAACCAACACCCATGGTTGGTCAACTTCTAAGCCAAGCTCTCTAATAAAACTCCACTGAACTTTCTTTTGTTGAGGTTTACAAGACCCATAAACTAGTGACAAAATCCATTCGGGTTTAGAAGGATCATTCTTGACCAAACAATGAATCATGTTTTTGGATGAGTGAACAATCTCTAGACCAAAGCCATCTTTCCATAAAATAAGGAGGCCACCAGATAAGCCTATAGATGGTTCAAAAGCCGAGTTAGGGAAGTTTAGACTTTTAGACAACCTTAAAGTCTTATCAGTTTTGACTTTTGTTTCCTGAAGAAAAATAATATCAGGATTGTGAATGCTAGACAGATTTTTAATATGGTTTCTAGTTTCATTAAAGCCTTGGAAGTTCCAGGCAATGATCTTCATGTTGTAAACTGAGGGATGATTAGGCACATAATTAAAGACAAAAGAAGAAGAAAAATCTTGGGGAAAATAAATACAAGTAATGAGTTTTGTAAATACCTGAGTAGGGTCCCCAATGCGATCATTGATGGGTGCATGGAACCTAGCAGCTGAATTGTCCGTAACCATCATAGCTGTATTATGTTGGTCCATAACAGTAACTTCATTGTTAACCATATTGTTTGGTGGTTGGATACGAATATTGTGAGGATTCATCAAAGTCTCTTGGTTTAGAGTCGAATTTCTCATTCTTTTGGAGCTTCTGGGACTGTTTTCACGGTCTTCAATCATTACTTCTTCCATCTCAGTATTTTGATCATTCACATTTTTACTGTTTTCCACTTGATTTCATTTAACTTGTTCAGGAGTATCTCTGAGCCATGGTTCATATTCAGCAGCAGATAAACTATCGAGATAAAGAAGAACAGCAGTATGGTCACAGCTTTCATCACAGTGCTCAATAACAAAGGATTTTGGGCAAATGTTTTTTGGCTGCAAAACCCAGTGGTATCTGATCCGTACGTCTTCTCCTGATATAAATTTCCACCATCCTCCTCTATGAAGAGGTTTTTTTAGATCAATCTCAATTGTAGCAGTGACCGTATTACCTGCACGAGGTCTACAGTTTCTCGGTTTGGTTGAGATTTTCCCACCAATGAAACCAATTGCTTCATCTATGACTGCCACATTCATATGTTCTAGTTTAAGGTATTTGAACTCCAGAGTGAAAACTTGTTTATTGAAGGTATAGTTTTGTATAGGGATATTATTATAGTACTTCTGAACATGGAAAAGAACCCCATCCACCAACCATGGTCCATCAGCTATAACTTCATCACGTTCTTCTTCACTGTTTAATCTGACAAGCATGAGGTTATGGCCCATAACCCTAATCTCCTTGTTCCTATAACGTCCCCATAGGGTGTTGATCTCTTCTCTGATAACTCTCATCTTCATCTTTTGTTTCTTCACCAGTTTTCCAAGGATGCCATAGGTCCATTCATCAGCTGCTTGGTTGATAGATTGTGAAGATCCCATTGTTCTTCTTGGATTGGCAGACAAGTCTAAATTGGCTTGTCTAAGTTGACGAGATAGCATATTGATTCGATCATTTTGAGGAGCAGCCATGACTGGATTGATCTTGGATAGAGAATCACAATGAAGAATAAAGTTTTTGGTGGAGAATACTTCACAGAGGTTTTCGATATATATATGGTTACCACTAATAATAACCTCTGAATAAGTATTAAGATTCTCCTTAAATGTCGAGACAGGTGAGACTCTTATTAACAGAAAGTGCCAATATCCTCCAATATAGTGCTTACCAACAATAAATTGCGTATCACAAAAATTAGTTATAGCGAATTGGGGGAAATTGTGATGATATATCGGCAAAGAAGGAAACAAGATTGACAGCTTGAGTTGACTGTAACTTATCCTAAAATTTCGGTAATTGATTGACTGAAAGTTCGGATCCAAAACAGTTTGAATTTTTGAAAAACTCTGGGTGAGTTGCCTTTGATGAGAATGATGGAATCAGTGAGAATGATGAATATGATTGAAATTGTAAAGAGGTGAAAAAACTCTGAATCTTGACTTTTCTGTAATATTGGTTGTATGAAGAACATCTTCTGAACTACTGTTATGGACCATCATCAAAATGAAGATGGTTAGCACCACTGCCGGCTGCAGCACTGTTCTTTTAACAGCTGATAAGTTCATGCTGAATACCACCACTGGATATACCATTGAATGATCGATCACAAACCTGCAAGGAGATTACGAACTCATGAGGAAGGAAAACAGGGAGGAAAAAAGAGAACTAAGAAAATACAGTAAACATCTAAGAATACGAGACTAACAAAAATTTAAGCTAAAATCCACAATCAAATAAAAGATTAAACGATAGAAATCATGCATGAGAATAAAATAAGAAAAAAGTGAGAAGATTAAGACTTGATTGTAATCAAAAACATTAGGAAAATCAAGAAATTAGAAAACCGGTTTAACAAATGAGTTGACTCATTTATCGCCCGATCCTCGGAGCTAATATTAATCGACGCTTGTTCCAAAGTAAATTCGGACTCGGATGATGAAATGTGAAGTTTTATTAAATTAGTGATTTGAAAATGGGGTGGTAAAAAGCAAAACAAACAAGAAAGATTTCTCAATTAATTTCTTATATTGCCTCGGTCTCCCATAATGAGAAAGATCCCTTTGGAATTTTAACTTCGAGGGTACTAGACTTTGATGCGAAAATTTTAAATTGTAAAGATGGTCACCGGAATTGATTTATTATCTAGACAAGAGTTTTTTCCACACTGTCTTGGTTTACAACAGAAGAAAACATTCATTGGTTCATGACAAGAGAAAACATCTAACATCTAACCTAAGATTACACAAACCAAACCTTCAACCTCCAACTCCGGAAGATTATAATATAAAACTTAGAATAATAGGTAACTTTGTACTAGAGAACAATTGAAATACGAGATAGGAAATTCGATTGCGGTAGAGAAAGGAGGAATGGAGAGGCAAAAAAGGAAAATTGATCTCTACGACGGGTCTCAGTTTTATCCAAATACCCAGTTTATTATATAATGATCTAAACCATTTCAATACAATAATCTAACAACCCTGTGAGATATCATTGTCAAACATTATTGGATATGTATCCATGATATGACGGATCCACACAATGTACCACGCCAGTGGTACAGCCGTGACCAAGACAAAGTCACCAATAAAGGTGTGACCAAGACACAGTCGTCTATATTGTTGCCAGTCTTCAGCTAGGATCGAGTCTTACGATAAACAACCCTGTAATCTAGTTTGTTTCTGTTGCATTCTTCCTCATTCTCTTTAAAATTGTTATTATAAATACTCAATGAAGGATCATAGAGTCTACACAATTGTGAGACTATTCATAACCATATCTAGATTCTAAGAAACATTGTCAAATCCTTCCCTGTCAACGGATCCCTCATTTTCCTTATTTATTTCCATTTTATTTTTATTCACTTCCTTTATTCTTTTATTCCCATAGGTTTCATCCTGTAGAATCTGACCAACTTTTACATCGAGCAAAGAGTACGAAAAGAAACAGAAATACTTTTCGATCAAACACTAAACTAAAGGCAGGTTTTCACAACAAAGATTATGCAACGGCTTTGCTACCGTTGCGAATTCGCAACTGAAACTTAGAGTTGCAGAATCTAGTAACGGCGGCGCACCGTCGAAAATTCTGCATAGAGATGTTACAGTTCGCAACGGAAAAATGTTTACATGTGCGACTAAGTTGTGTGAATGAACACACCTTGATAACACCTAAATACTAGTAAAAATTCAAAATACATGTGCAACATGCGTATATGTTATTTATCTACCCCTAATTTTTCATTTATTTTCATTATTGTTCTAGGACCTAAGCAGGCAAGCACCATTAACAATGGCCCTACTTCCTTTCTTTACCACCACCACCACCATCAGTAGTCTCAAAAACTCTCAAATCCCTATAACCACTAGTAACATATGATTTAAATTTCATACATTCCTTCATTAAAAGGGGTCTTGTATCCTTGGATTCTAGATCTAGGTTTTTTAATGGGTTTTTAAAGTTTTCAGATTGGACACTGGTATCACTTGCTGGAACTAAGATTGTATAGAGGTTGGGATAATAAATTACATTGAATTGAAGATAGGAAGGTATGATTTCTGAACTTTTACTCTTAGGTTATTCGAGTATCTGAAATAAGAGATATTTGGTAGAATTTTTAGGGTTTATTTCAAAATATGATTTTGGTATCTTAATTTGTGTAGGATTTAAAGGTCCAAGGTTGCTTCAATATAAATATTTAACCTTAGATTTTACTGTTTGATTTTGCATGTATAAATCTTGCACAAACTCAATGGTAAGTATGAGATTAAAATTGGATGGTGGTTCTGTTGTGTTTCTACGAAATATTGTAAGAATTCAATCCAAATAATAAATTTGTTATTATTTTTTTTATGGATAGAAAGCAAAAGATAAAGGTTTATGTTGGTAATCATGTTGGTGTTATCTTGGGTTTTGTTTTACAAATACAAAACTTGTAATTGTAATTTAATCTCTCTCCTGGATGAAGCTTGGTAAATGATAATTGCTTTCTTAAAAGCTTGTATTTTTATTCTCTGTACTTTAACTGTTTAATTTTCTTTCCAGTTGTAAGTACATTGTCTATATTATTCCCCATTGTTTAACTGTTTCATTTTCTTGCTTCTAGCTCATCTGTAATTTTTTTTCGCTCTTTAGAGTCCACCTGTAATATACCTCTGATGTCCTTGCACATGCACTGCAGGAAATGGTTGCGTACATCTTCCCATGGGACATTACCATATCTTTCTTAAATTATTAGAAATGTATGTTAAAATAGATGTCTGACGCTCTGAAAGTACTATCAGTTTCAGGTTGGTGTATTGTTGCTTCTATCTCAGCAAGATGGCCAACAATTATCGGAGAGGAATGTCAATGCCGCTCTCTTAGAAAATATGGATGAGTTGAAAAATAACTTTATGCGTGTAAATTTTGGAATGTCCCATAAAAAAGTGTGATGCTTAAATGATTCCCTCAGCCACCTGTAATTGTAGCTCAAACAACCCTTTCTCCGTAAGTCTTAATTAATTTGGTTTTCTGGATATGTTCATGGCTAATGCAACTTATTGGTCCAGGTGACAAATGAGAAGGTAAAAGCTCTTTTGGAGTTGGCACTAACTAAGGCTGAAGGCAGAAGTATCTGAATATCTTCATGGCTCATGCGACTTCTTGGTCCTGGTGACGAATGAGAAGCTAAAATCTCTTTTGGAGTTGGCACAACTAAGGCAGAGGTATCATGTGATGCAAGAGTATTCTTCTTGACTGTCAGTACCATGCTTGAAACTTTGAGGCCACTACAAGAAACTTAATATATTGCATCACCCAATGGTTATGGCATAAACCCCTACTACTGTCGCGATAACCTATGTAGCAAGAAGTTTATTGCTGCATCCAATCTTTATTGCTGCAGCAAGAGATTATACTTTTTCGCCACACTCTTTTCATATTGTTGCTACAATTGTGTGGCAAAAGTTTCATATTGCAGCACTAAATTGTAGCTTTTAGCTGCAGATGAAAAGTAATATGGCTAGAAATTTTCTTTTGCAACACCTATATTGAAGGTGTGGTAATATATGGCATAGGAATAGCTAGATTTTCTTATAGTGGGCCATTGATGGATGTGAAGGTATTTAATGTATTTCATTTTTCTATTTTTCATTGAACACATCCAATGTAAGAATTCCTTTTATCTTTAAAACATTATGTAAGATTCCCTGGTGGGACATTAAGTTAATAGATATATCAATCACAAGTTATTTTGTATCATATGATTCATATGTGATGCGCTTGTTACATTGTTATATGTATACGGGGTTCCTTATGTCATCTATGTTGGCCAAATAATTCTTGGAATGCAATTAGTTTTCCCAGATTCATTAATTATTTTTCATATCAACTGAATCTATGATTTATTTAATTTTCTGATCTTGAAGCCATATATTTTTTGTGTGCTTACAAAAAAAATTCTCCTTAACGGCAACATGTAGTTGCGAATTAAAAAATTTGCAACGGCTGGATGCAGTTGAAACCGAGCCGCTGCAACTCAAATTTTGCCGTTGCGAAAATACTCCAACAGGGTGTTATGCAACGGCTCATTCTCATTGCAACACTGTTTTGTAACGAAACACCAAATGAAGTTCGGTTCCTATCTACCGTTGGTGTCTTAAAGGGAGAACTGAGAGGAATTCCCGACAGGAAATCGTTGCTAGACTTGAAATTTGGTGCAGGGAAAAGCACTATGTGAAATCTTTTTTCCTCTACATGTACCCGTATCTCATAAGTATAGGTACAACATTTATGAAACAATAAAGAAAATTTTCTTCTATCTGAATCGATATTATTTCATTATGATTCCTTCCCTATGTCTCTTAAGGAAAATACCGGATTGGATCCCAAATTGACGGGCTAATGTGAGTTTATGCTTGCAGTTATGCACTCTCCGAATAGAGAATCCATTTTCTGAAATATCCCGGTTTTCGTGCTTTGGAGGGTCGCCAAGAAAAAAAAAAGAGTTTAGAAAAGGGGTGATACAATATAGACATCTTTCTATGGGTCTCTTACACAAATTCGTTTAAATTTGAGGTTATTCGATATTCAGAAGTTGTTTTACATAATTAGCGCCCCTTGGTTTTCCTAATTTGAGATTTTTCTTGGGTTTTATGGGGACGCTATGGGGCGGAATCCCTGTTAGGTTGTGATTGACTTGTCGGGTAAGGTCTAAGGGGAAATACCCTAGGTTGAAAAAGTATATATGTATGTGTTGAAGAATACAGAATCAGAATCGACTAATCAATTATATTGGGCTCATGGGCCCAACTGATTGTGTTGTGCATCTTTCTCTTGAGCGCAATACTAGGGCGAGCATTTGGTTCGGAATCAACTGATTTGACCTTTTCCAACCGTATTTTTGCGGGTAGCTTCCCGAAACATTCGATGGATGCAGATGAGATACTTGAAATCCAACAGATTGCAGTTTAGGTCAGGATGCAACAATGAAAATCCATTGGACATCCGAACTCGTTGAATTGACATCCATGATTTAAAAGAGTATTTAAAAGTATTATGTAGTCCAACCGTCCATGGTGACCAGGAGATGCATTACGACTTATGTAATATGTTTACAACAGAGGTGTCCTTTAATCTAAACATGAAAAAATTCTTGATCAAGTTATGTCGGGTTATTGAATGCCAAAATTAATATTATCTGGAATCCTAAATATAATATACTTATTTAAAGTAGAGGGTAGATGTTTGAGGTAAAAGTAGGCTCACTTTTTTGTGTTAAAACATTTATGGAGCTCATTCAGGAATTTTCTCAAGCATTTATTTTTTATCGGTCAAGTAGAAATTCATTGATAAGGAGGCACTTAAGAGGGGTACGACAATCCAGTGACTACAACCGAAGAAAAAAAAGGGGAGCCGAAAGGGGATTCGGCTACCCAAGGAAAGAAATAAAAAAATTAATCCCGCAAAGAAATCACCATATTTGCCGTAAGATCGAACAATCTTTGTGTTCGATTCCGCCCAAAAGAACGCTTGTAATTTGATATCTCTAATGAGGCTCTCCAAAGTTCTTTTTTGTTATCAAAAATTCTTGCATTTTGCTCTTTCCATATGCACCACCATAGAGCAACCGGGATGTTGTTCCATATTCGACTAAGTGTTTCATCCCCCCAATTAAACTTCCAAGCCTTTATAGATGTAACAACACTAGGATCATATGTCCAATGAAAGTGACCGTCTTCAACAAAGTAATCCCATATTCTCCGGATTCTCCAACACTCATAGAACAATTGCGAGCTCGTTTCATTATCTTCCTTACAAAAACAACATTCACTGGAGACATCCATACCTCTTCTTTAAAGTTTATCTGTCGTCATTATCCGATCATGAGAAAGAAGCCAAAGAAAAAAATTGATTTTGTGTGGGTATTCATGGCTCCAACCAAAATTGGTTGGAAAGTTCGGCTCACCTTGATTCCTTTCATCTCTTATTCCACCATAAATCGTATATTGACCATGATCACTTCCAACCCATATTCGGGTATCCATAACACCTTCTTGAATGAAGATTGAAGAAAGAAGGTTTGATATAGCTAAGACTTCACTTGAGATATTTTGTGAATATCTTTGTCTACTCATAAATTTCCATCTTACCCCACCTCTTCTAAATTCATACATATTAGATACCATAAACTCTTTCGTCCTTGAAGCTCTAAATGCTAACGGAAACATATGACACAATTTTCCATCACCAAGCCAAATATCTTCCCAAAATCTAGTTTCTTTCCCCCCACCAATTTTGAATCTTATATTTTTATTGAAACCTTCTAACTCTTTGTAAATATTAAACCAAAAAGTATCGCCTTTTGATCCTTTGGGCTGGAGAGTTTCCCATCCGGTGGATGTTTCACCAAATTTTTCGACCATAATATTTCTCCAAAATGCATTTCTCTCTATGCCAAAACGCCACCACCATTTCTTTAGCAAAGCCGAGTTCACTTGCTTAATCCTTCTCAAGCATTTTATAATTTAACAGATAAGATGATCATAAGACGAATCCGCTGGTTATCTGCATCCAATCCAGCATTCAACGCACCCAATGGATGCACGGATGAACGCTTTGATAAATTTGAAATCCATAATGAATTTGATTGCATGCCGATAAGGTTGAAATCGGTACATACCGGCCCATGCTCATCCCTAGTTAAAACTTAAAAGGCATTATTTGGTTGTTGGGATAAGGTTGTAAGGAATTACTTCGGTTGTTGGGTTAGTCGATTAGATCTGGCCCGACTGGTTTTATTGAATCATGCTCTTATTGTGAATAATTTAGTTCGATTGTTTGGTACATGGCATGAGTGTTAGGATACCAAGCCTCACTGTCATATGCCCATGAAAATAACTCAATTCTAAAACGGATCTACAAATTTGGGGAAAATTAGGCTCAGGCCCAACCCATGGATAACCCATAATATGAGGCCCTTAATTAAAAGAAGTTTAAATCTAGGCCGGAGTTATTAAAAGACATTCATACCCTTTTATATATTGTCAAGCCCATAATTAAATAAAATTTAAATCTAGGCCCCAAATTATTTAAATATTATGTGATGATGTTCCAACCACCTGGACCACCACCAACCACCTCCGACAACCACCGCCACCAACCACCTCCGACTACCACCGTCAAACCACCTCCGACCACCACCGCCAGCCACCTCCGACCACCTCCAACCACCAACCGCCACCGCCGACCACCGTCTCCCACCACCACCATCTCCCAACACATCCATATGGAATGTGTAACTAGAAGTTACACATCCGTATGGCATGTGTAACTAGAAGTTACACATCTGTATGGCATGTGTACGCAATAGTTACACATTCATACGTCATAAAACAATTAACATGGGCATATGGCGTGTGTAACTCATGTGTATTTTGAAGTTACACATCCATAATAAATGTGCATCTAGAAGTTACACACCTGTATTCAGTAATTGAAACAATAATTCCATTTACAAAAACTTCTCTATTTATCAATTGTTGTTGAACACAATAAACAAGCTAAAATACGAAATACGTAAAATAAAATCCTAGAAATAAGCTACGAGATCTTCAAATAAAAATGACATTTTCCCTTCTTATCTTCCTCGATTACAAAATGCTTACGTATCTGCAACAAAATAAACATCCACGAGTTAGGTTGGATGAAAAAAAATCCATAGAAGCAAAACTATAGAATAATTACAAGGTGAACAACAAAGATCATAGAAAGACACTTAATGACTTATCTAAGCAAGTGTAGTTAGGAGTTACACATACTCTGTGTAGTGTAACTGGGAGTTACACAGGCATCTTCTAAATAAAATATGACGTGTACTCAACAGTTACACACCAGCTCACTTGTGTAACTGAGAGTTACACATGCATATAACATGTGTAAGTAGGAGATACACATGCATTTGGCTTGTGTAAATTTCAGTTACACATGCATATGACTAGTGTAACTAGGAGTTATACCTGCATATGAAATATGACATTTATTATGAACTTGCAAGCTTTAGTGTATTTTGGATCAATCAAAAGCAAAATACACTAAGAAAGGATAACTGAGTATGCATGGATAAAGTTAATTTTGCCAAGTGTGTCGTGTATTCATAATAAACGTTCCGCAAAACTGATGTATTTATAGGAAGATAACACACACAAAAATGAAGTTACCTGGCGCTCAGCAATTTCCCCTCTAACCAGTGAAATCAACTCCAAAAAGAGCTAATGGAATCAACAGTCTGTCAGAAATGCAGTTTCAGTCATTAGTAAGAGAAACATAATATGCTAATGGACTGACCACAACCTCTATACAAAATCATATAGTTAATCAAAACTAGATTTCAATCAATTACATCAAATTATTAAGAAGAATATTGCACAAAGAGTGAAAACAATATAATTTAACAATACACAAATACATGAACTATGAATATGAAACAATACAGAAATACGAACTATGAATATGAAACAGTATAATTAGGATGCTATTACATCTACCAATCTAAAGGAAATTCACTAACTAAACACTCCTAAAACTAAAACAAGCATGTATAATCAGCTAGTACACATAAAAAGGCATGTGTAATTTGGAGTTACACATGCATATGAAATGTGTGATTGGAAGTTACACATGTGGGTATTTAGCATTTATTCTCATACTAACCATCAAAGTTGCAATTAGATGAATTAAAATTTTGATAATACCACGACATTCTCAAAAACTCAAGATTCAAAATCAGAAAGTGGGGTTTACCTTCTTGGTACGCATCGTCAATCCATTACAGGTGTAGATTTCTGCATCTCGAAGCTTATTAATGTCTCTAGCGTTGATTCCTTGAGTGATTGCTGTAAAAGATTAAGAAAATATGTTCCTGATATTATGCTTCACGCCAAGCTGAACTTTTAGTGACATACCTGCTACAATCAACCAACATGATGACCATTCACTCTAACTATCATAGTGACAAGTACACTAGAAGTTGCAACATAAAAGGTTCAATAAAATCAATTACTACAACAATGAAGCTTAGCAGAAATCACTAACTATTGCCAATTCTAAACCACTTCCAAGTGCAAGTCCTCGTACACCATTACAGGTTATAATTGAAAATTCACAATTCAATCAAAACTGTCAAATCTCTTATACAAAAAATAATCTTAACAATCCAATGAAAACACAAAACAACGTACAAAACAGACCACAAATCATTTCAATTCAATCACTAAAACCAGAAGTTACATATTCAAACAAGATGTGTAAGTAAAAGTTATACATCTAATTATCATGTGTAACTAGAAATTACACATCTATTTAGCTTGTGTAACTAGAAGTTACACATATGGAAGTTACATACCCTTATTGCCTCCTAGCACCATAACTTGTTTATCTGGATCCAAAAAGGCCACTACAGAAAAACCACATACTATCTCTAACCTGTAAACAGAATAAAACATATTCATCAATCTTGCAAATGGAAATCAAAACATATATGCAACACACAATGCGCATCTGAACCCTTGGCGGCATAATATCCATCAAAACTTAAATGCAAAAAGTATATAACAAAGGCATATCCTCACCTCAAGAGTGTCTATAGAGTTACAGACTCAACAAAGTAGATTCAACACTCAACAATACAACAACATCACCAGTTACATATGCATTTCTCTGATGTAACTAAGAGTTACACATGTATTCTCCTAATGTAACTAAGAGTTACACATATCAAACCTAAACCTGAAGTGTGAGGAAAAAAAGCTCGGCTGCAATACTTCATGTATGATTTCAGGTTCAAGCTTCCATTCAATCAACTTCAAATCATTAACTCAAAAACTCAGTTTCACAATCAAACCATGAATCACATGATGCAAAATGACAGTAAGTAGCATTGTTGTAGTAATTTCAACCATAATTGAAAACCAACAGTCTTTGACCTCATAGGAAAACATCATACTCCTAAATAAATCCGTACACACCTGATTTATAAAAGTGAATCCACATACTCCTTAATTTTTCTTCAATCCAACTGAAAATCACCTAATCTAAATGAACAAAACAAAATTAAATGATCAAAAACTGATCAAGATTGGTTTTCATAGGAAATCAAATTTGCGATAAAACTGAATCAAAATTGAAATAAAGAATGGAATTAAAATTGAATCGAGAAATTATAAACAGTAACAACAACTAAAAATCAAAACGTACCTTGATTATGTTGTTATTCTTCCGAAACAGTGATGATTCTTCTTGATTTCCGGAATTAAAAGAAATGACAACTTCAAATCAGAAAACCTTACATGGAGTAGATTTGAAACAACAAACTAGAATCAATTGAGAGCTTGTACGTAGATGATCAGTTGTTAAATAAATTAGAATCGAATCATTCAGATCTATAAATTGATTAATTTTTCAAATCAACTGGAAAATCTTAAATCATTCAGATCTATAAATTTGAATCAATACCTTTCACATCATCGAATCAACTGAAAAATCCATATGCGGATCAAATCTATTAAGTTCAATCGATTATTTGATTGAACATTATCGTCATCATCGTCAAAGATCCATAAACATCATCTTCTTCTTCGTAAAACAGAGGTGTTCGAACTAAGTTTAACAAATCCATAAAAATCATCAGCAAAATTTCCAGATCTTCAATGACGAATGATTTTACGAAATTTCTATTGAATCAAATTGATTCGAAAAGTGAAAAATGAATCTGAGAAAACCCTAGAAATGGTTTTCTTTACAGACGAGAGAGAGAGGCAAGAGAGAGAAAGAAAATTGAGAAATGAAAGTGTATCTACTGATTTTATGCTTGTATATATAGAAAAGGGTAATACTGTCATTACGAAAATGTCACTTTATTATCAAGCCCTTAAAATAAAAGTTCTGGTCCTAGAAATATGCAAATGTGAAAGAATGGAGTTGATAGTGTAGGATCCATTTAGTGAGGCTTCTATATATTGAACCCATATAGTAGGGGGTTCTAGTATTTTTCACTTCAAATAAACCATAGATTTATAAACTAATTAGTTCTATTTAAATATTGTGGGACTAAGATCCAATCAATGAGTTCGAAAATCAAATGATGTGAAAATTGGAGGCATCCACTCAGTCCATTTAAGGAGGAATTTTCCAAGTTTCGTATGTTACAATCTTGTACAGAAGGAAATGGGCAAAAAACAAAGAGCGCTTAGTTGTAACAGACGCCCTAGGCGCACGAGTTGTCTAAGGGGCGCCTAGATAAAAACGCCATGGGTGGCAAATTGTAAGCAAATTTTGTGTTTTCTAATTCTTCCTCTGCAGGGCCCCTAGGCGAGGGGCCTGAGACCTCACATCGCCTAGCGCCTTATACAACATAAAAAGAGCAATCAACAAACCATCGCCTAAAAAGTTTTTTATTTGAGGCAAAAGAAGATTCAGTAATATGGAGTGGTTACATGATTTGCATGAGGACAGAGAATGCTCTATCATGGAAGATTAAAGAGTTGTAAACATATCTGAAATCTTCCTTCGGGATAATGCACATGAACTTCTTGGATTTTTGTATGAAGAATGCTTCGTCTATTTTTTACTATTTGTTATGCTTCCTTGAGTGTATTTTTTTTTGCTTTCACAATCGGATATAGATTCTGAAATCTATGCAGATGAGCCATTTCTGGGGCAAAAGGCTCTGAAAAATCTTTCTTATGTTTGCAAGAAGTCTGTAAGTTCCACTGCTCCATTCAAAATCAGAGAAACCAATACAGAATACAGATGGACGACTAATAAAAAAAATTGAAGCATTGGACGACTAATAATGTATAGGTTATTATTATTTTAAAACCAAGTTAACTAAATGGATGCACATATATACCAAGTTGGTTAATTTCTCATCACGAGCATCACTCTCATCACTAACATGACTAGCATCACCAACATCACAAGTAACACAAGCTTCTCAGAACTATTAATCCATACGTCACAGCAATTACCGGAATCACAAACATCACATACATCACATGGAGTACGACGAAACCAGAAATCACAGTACCTACTTTCAATTTCACCTCAATTGCTGGATTCACAAATAATGTAGGCCTCAAGACAATCACTGAAATCTTAGACATCTCAGATATCTCTGAAATTCTTCAGCTAAGCAATGTGCAACCTATGTCAGTTCAGAGAATAAAACTTCAATGGCTAGGAGAAATAAAAGATCAGAGAATCTCTCCTTGCTCTTCTGAAGATAATCTAGCTATTCCCATGGAAACATTAGTGAAGGTCAATAATACCAAGGATTGGCTCTCCCAGTATCATCTTAATCACAAACCCAAATTCAAAAAACACTCATTTTAACATTCATCCAAATTCAATAATCACATTTCGCAACAACTTCAAAAAAACAATCACAAGTCTAGCATATTCAACAAAACCAAAATCCAAAGAAATAAATGTATCAAAAGTATATCACAAAATAAACCAACCCATAAAACCAAGACATCCCATCACTCCAAATTAACAATTTGTTTACCAGCTAATTCTTTGATTCAAAGAACTTTAGAGCTCCATGGTGCTTACCTCTTAATTCCCCTGCTGAGTTCGACTACGAGTTCCCTGACTCACTTGTCGAGTCTGACTTCGAGTCAATCGCCTGGTCGGCCGGACAACATGCATTCTGGTTTGAGTCACTTCCTGCACCTCGTGCTCTGCTTCGTCGGGTTCCGACGGATCAGCATCAACGTTGATTGGACTCACAGGAGGCTCGGAATCGGCAGCTTGATCGGAGGCTGGATCGGTAGCGGGTTGGTTAGATGGATCAGTAGAAGATTGATTGGCATTAACAAAGATAACTCGACCTATTTTCCCTGTATCCGGATAGAGAGCATCCAACACTGGGAAGTGCATTGGTTCATCCTCACCCCAAGGCTTGGCTGCCAATTGTCGAATCACATTCTGAGCAGAAGTTGGCAAAGTGATCGATCGGAACCCAATCCTACTCAAACCCGAAACGAGAAATCGATCTGCAACAATCGCAACACCTTCATGAACCTCAAAGGGACCATACTTCGGATGATATGCATACAAAATCAAATCATCATCATCAGTTGAGGCTTTTTCTCTGGCTCTGTTGCTTGTGCAGATGCAACTTCCTCTCTATGATGAGTGGCACCAGGCATCTTGCATCCACCATGTTCAACACCCAATTCAGGCCTCAAAAAAGGATTAATGGAATCTTGATTCACAGGAGCAGGCTTTGGCTGATTAAAGAACTGAATCAATCTCTCTACTAGCGAATCGATCAGCAATTCATGCACATTTCCTAGAGGACAACTATGCAACAATCTCTCTGCTTCAATATTCACATAAATATTATGCTGCATATCTTTCAAGTACCAACTGAAATCCTCTTTAAAATTGGGGGCTTCACATCCTTGTGGGAAAGCGATTCCGTAAGGCAGACGATGAACCAAATGCTCATAAGGATACCACTGAATGCAAGGCTCCTTGTCGACTTCATCCATCTTACGCTTGCCTTTGCGATCATTGGAACTATGTCCTTTAGCCATGAGGAAACTCTTAGAAATTGCTTTGATGGAAATTTGGAGAAGAAAAGAAAACTGCTTCCCCTTCCGTCAAGAGAATTTATTCTTATAAAGGGTCTCATCCATAAAGCCTCGACAGTTTCGCCAATAAATTGTGATGATTCTCAATACCGTCAACTGCACACTCAACCCCTCCCCTCACCCCCTACTCTTGTCGATTCAAATCTCCAGCATTTAGGCAATGATAACCTATGTTGCAGTAAGTTATTCTTCACACGTATAACCATATTAAATCTTATGCAGCTGGTCTTGACAGGTGGCGAAGCTTTGTGGGACAACAAAAAACTCTCATCCTCCAGATGGTCGTCATGCACAAAATATAAGATCCTCCCGCGTACGACTTACACAATTCTGACTCAGCTGACAAATCTTCGCTCACAGACTCAGACGCAAGCTGAAACGAATTTTAGTTGGGCTGAAATTTTTTGCAACATGATCGATCCCATAAACATTTGGAAGCAGTTTCAAGCAACTGCAAAAGGAGTAATAAAATTCAATTTTACTTCAATCTTGACAGACATGGCTAAGGTAAGAAAGTTAACTCAGGAGGCCAACTGGCTTTCATCTTTCGTAAAATCCAACACTTATCACAACAAATGGGTAACAACTCTTCACTCTTATTTTAATTCAATTTCTGATAACGCTCATGAGCCTAGTAGTGTTACTCTGTATGCCATTAACAGTGACAGGTTATGGTTCCAAATGCCATTAGCCATGATAGTCCAAGTCAACAAGCCCTTAAAAGACTGCCCCAACCACAAGTACAAGGATTACAGTATTCCAACTGCAATTTCCATCCATCTCAATACGACAAGAGCCACTGTCATCTCGTGAATAAATTTCAAATTAAAGTATGTCACATCAATATTACCCACATGGTCCCTCACCTACCTATACTATCCAAAGTAAACATAACCTTCTCATCATTTTCATTCTTTGGATCCAAAAACTCTCGTCTATGGCGGCCTCCTCCTCAAATTAAAACCCTCAATCCATAGAAAAACTATTAGAAAAAATGAACACTTCCTTAACCATTCCTGAGGATTTATTCCCAAAAGTTTTCATTAATGCTGAGAATATCAAAATTAAGCAAGTCCAAGACTGGAAAGGATGTTTCATAGGGAAACTCTGTAGTAACATCTGCTTTCAAACATCTAGAGTCAGTAACTTCATTAATTTTAACTGGGAAATGCTCAGCAGAATTGAGGTTGAAGTTTGGAACAAAAGAAGAAACTTTTACATTCTCAGAACTACTTGTGAAGAAGACTACTCAACCTTAAGGAGTGGAGGCACTAGAGGGGTCTTTGACAAGCTGATGGTTCTAGTTGAAGTGCCTGCTAATGGTCCTGAGCTTATTGATGAAGAACTATTCTCTAAAGTTATGATCTGGCTTCTTGTTAAGAGAATTCCAACACACATAATCCCAGACATTCCAAACATCATAAGACCAATTGGAGTGTTTCAAGGGAAAAAAAAAACTTATGGTAGAGACAGGTTTGAAAAAAACTTGGAAGTAAAAGTTACAATCAATGTAACTAAATCTCTAAAGCTTGGTATAGAAGCATTTGAAACTACTTCTCTCTCTCACTGGTTGGAATGCACTTATGCTTTTAATGGTATCAAGTTCTGCAAAGTCTGTCGAATCCTTGATCATCCTAGCCCCCCTTGTCCATCCCCACCAAATCAAAACAATCCTGATTATCACCACATCCCAACCCCTCAACCTGGCCCTCCACCTATAACTCTTAGACAAAAAATAGTTGAAGCTGGTAAGGATATCATACACAGACACTACTCTGATGCATATGCAACTGTTGAGTTTGAAGCAAAAATGAAATATGCTAAAAGATTGGATATGGAAAAATCAATAGCTAATATTGCCTCTACTTCAAGTAACCACATCACCTTTGCTGCTCAGACAAACCATTTTGAAGCTAAAGACTCTCCTCATCCAGATGTTTTAGCCTGCAAAATTAGAAACAAAAGAAAGGAATTAGCAAGGAAGATAGTTGGATCTTACAAGAAAAATATGCCAAAGTGGAAAGCTGCTGCTAGAACAACATCCAACAGCAACAACAACACCACTAACAAGAAGGATGAGGAAACTGCTGTTGCTGATCTTGCTGCTGCTGACAAATCTTCCCAGTTTCCAACACTCCAAAGCACTTCCCTTTTAATACTCTCCCTACCTTGGCTCAAATCAAAGCAAATTCGGAAGCTGAAGCAAAACAGAAAAAGAAAGCTGCTTGGAAGGCTAAGAAAAAGGACGACTCTTTTGAAATGCTGGATGACACCTCTCTCAATTCTTCCTCAATCCAAATTTCTAACACCAAGAGAAAGAAGTTTATTCTCAATGAAGATAATGCTACTCCCAACAGCATGGACATGGCAAGCACCAAGAGATACAAAGATCTGAATGACATCACCCAGGAGCATATGGACAATCATCATACTACTATGGCTAATGGCATTTTGAACTGCTCTACAACTGGTAATCTGGTATATTCTCTCAACTTTCCTTATTACTTGCTCCTAATACATCAAATCTTGACTTACTTTGTGACTACCATGATCTTTAAGTATTATGACACTATCACTAGAAGGTCCTTATCTAAGTATCCAGCATTGTCATACTTTTGGCAATTCTTTACTTCTTTAGCATGGAATTGCCAAGGTCAGGGCACTAAAGATTCTAAAATATAGATTAATGATATGCTCAACAAATTTAACCCAGACATTGTTTTTCTCTCTGAAACTAGACTTAAGAGTGACAAAATCAAAAAAATCATGCATGATTTAGGGATCAACAATTTCTTGTATGTCAATCCAGGAGGGGCAAGTGGCATTGCTGGTGGCTTAGCATTAATATGGAAAAGCATTGTCTCTCTTGAGATCTTAGATTGCTCCATTAACCATATAAATGCTAAAATCAGAATTGGCAATAACCCCCCTTGGCTTTTCACAGGTTACTATGGCAACCCCTATGATACCAGTTCAAAAATTCACTCTTGTAAAAATCTTGAAAATACTGTTGAATTCAATAAATTAGCTTGGTTGGTTATAGGGGACTTAAATATAGTCCTTCATGATTCTGAAAAATTCAGCACTCATCCTATAGATGCTAATGAAGCCTCCATATTCAATGAAAAGATTCTTAATCTTGATCTCATTGATCTTGGCTTTACTGGTTGTCCTTTCACTTGGTCAAACAAAAGAAAGGGATATGCTCTTACTGAACAAAGATTGGACAAGGGTCTAGATAATGATGATTGGCTGGTTATATACCCAAACACCACTATCACTAACTTGTTGGCTATATGATCTGATCACCATCCTATATTGCTTAACTCTAATCCTAACTGAAAAAATGGTAAGATCCCTTTCAAGTTCTTTGGTCCTTGGTTAGATCATGAAGATTGCAGGAAAATTATAGATTAATGTTGGAAAAAGACTACTCCTGGTTCAAGTGCTTTCTCTATAGCCAGAAAGCTCAAAGACATAAAGTTACAACTCAGAGTTTGGAAAAAGGAGGTTTATAGTAATATCAAAACCAACATAGATGAATGAAAGAAACATTTAACATGGCTTCACACTTATTACTTCCGAGAAGACATAGGACAGGCTCTAGCAGGTGCTGGGGAAGAGCTTAAAAAATGGCAAGACATTGAAGAGAAATTTTGGAAAACCAAAAGCAGAGATCAACTCATCAAACTGGGAGACCAGAACACAAGTTATTTCCACAGATCCACTAAGAGCAGAACAAGGAGAAATAAAATTGATACAATTCAAGATGAGGAAGGCAACTGGATTATGGACTATCAAGATATCAAAAACTGTTTCACAAACCACTTCTCCAAAATGGCTACTCCTGAAACCATAAATACCTCCTCAGAAATCTTCAACCTCATCCCTCAAACCATATCCCCAGATGATAACCTAATGTTAAACAGAAAACCTGAACCTGCTGAAATTAAAGAGTATGGCAAATAACAAAGCACCAGGGCCAGATGGATTCCCTCCAAACTTCTTCAAAATCAACTGGGACATCATTGGAAATGATATTGTCAAAATGGTACAACACTTCTTCTACTCTGGTCACTTACTGAAAGAGATGAATGCCACCTTTATAACTCTAATTCCCAAAATAGATTCCCCAAACTCTCCTAGCCAATTCAGACCAATCAGTCTTTGCAACACCACCTATAAAATCATATCCAAACTTCTAGCCCAAAGAATGAAACCTTACCTACGTAACGTCATATCACCTTATCAGTCTGCTTTTATCCCTGGAAGACAAATATATGATAACACATCCATTTCTCATGAAATCATACATACCATGAGATCAAAGAGAGGAAAAAAAGGGAATGCTGGTTTTATGGGCATTAAAATTGATATGGAAAAAGATTTTGATAGAGTTTACTGGACATTTCTGATAACTATTATGAAGAAAATTGGATTTGATGAAAGATGGTGCAACAAAATTCTACAGTGTATTTCAACTTCCGCCTCTGCTGTTCTCATCAATGGCTCTCCTGAAAAATTCTTTAAACCAGCCAGAGGGCTAAGGCAAGGAGATCCCCTTTCTCCCTATTTATTTCTATTATGTATGGAAGCTCAGTCAAGAACTCTTCTTCATGCTGAGGACCTAGGCATCATTACTGAACGCACAGTTACTCCTCCTATCAGCCACCTGATGTTTGCTGATGACTGCATGATATTCTGCAACGGCAATCTTACTGAAGCTCAAAACATTATGAAGATCCTCCAAATCTTTGGTAACACTTCCGGGAAGCTAATCAACTTCAACAAGTCAGGAGTTTTCTTCAGCAAAAACACCAATCCAGACCTCATCCCCCAAATTAGCAATTCTATGGGAGTTCAAATCCTTCAACTGGATGATAAATATATAGGTTCACCAATCTTCACCCATAGAAGCAAAATAAATTCTTTCAAGCCTGGAGTGGAAAAGCTGAAGGTGAGACTCACCAGCTGGAAGAACACCCCCCTAAATCCTGCTGGAAGGGAAACTCTCATAAAGTCTGTCACTTCTTCTGCATGCATATATCAGATGAACTGCTTCAAGGTGCCAAAGAAAACATGCAAATATATCAACAACCTTCAAAGAGATTTTTTCTGGGGGAAAAATATAGAAAATTCTACTGGCTACTAACCCTAAATCTTGGACTTCAGTGTGCAAACCCAAAGAGCTGGGGGGTCTAGGATTTATGAATATGGAACTCTTCAACAGTTCAATGATTACAAAAATTGGGTGGAGACTAGTACAAAACAAGGATTCCCTTTGGTACAAGCTCATGGATTCCAAGTATCTACTAGGAAGGAATGTCCTCAACATGGATACAAAAGCCAAATATGGAGATTCATGGGTATGAAAAGGAATCCTAGAAGGCATCAACAACATACAACATCACTGCTTCTGGAAAATTGGAAATGGGAAAAGGATAAAGATATGGGAAGATATCTGGATTCCAAACACATCTCATAAACTGCAAAAACCACAGAACTGCCCTCATAATGTTGAGAGGTTAGAGTCAATCCTACTTCCAGATGGCAACTGGGATGCAGACCTAATCCTTACTCTTTTTGGAAATGACAAGGAAACAGTTATTGTCAATCTGCAGACACATCCTAATGAAGAAGATAGAATAATATGAGATCTCAATGATAAAGGTGTTTTCTCTGTCAAAGAACTTTACAAGGCAAAAATTGAAAACCTATACATAAATGACACTCCTACAGGGAACTGGGAAGCTGTCTGGAATATGGAAGTGGCACCAGTCATTAGAATCTTTCTATGGAAATGTGCTCATGGAATTCTTCCAACTAATGCTAAAACAGATAGCATTCTACACTACATCAATCCTAATTGCACTGTATGCAACAGTGGTGAAGCAGAAACCATGTCTCACATGTTCTTAAATTGTCCAGCTGCTATACTGGTCTGGCAGGAGGTTTTGGGTTCCATTAATACCCATTTTGACAGTAGCACCATCTTCATTGAATGGTTAACTACCTGGTTCCAACCTGGAACTACTAGCCTCAATTGCAACATATATGCAACAACCTGCTGGTATATCTGGAAAGAGAGATGTGATCTCATTTTCAAACAAATCCAACCAAATTTGGGAACAACTACCCGCAGTATTAAACAACATTTGTGCAATTACAATAGAATACATCATATGCAAGGTCATATAGTGAACAATTTTCCTATCTTGCCAGAGGAGACTGATACAACATCTCAACATAATATTACTCCTTACACTCAGGCATTCAATGCTGAGTTTGGGAGTAACATCAAAATATGAACTCTACAAGACCCTGCAACTTCTCTCTTTTGTACTGCTCTAATAATGACAGAGTTTACAGGAAATATTATTGGAACCAGAGAACATCCAAGATACTATGTAGCAGAAGGAGCAACAGCAGGATCAGAACTAGCTTTCCAGTGGGCCAAAGAACTGCAACACACCAATGTCACTATATAGGCCGAGGCAATGGAGACACTAATTCAGTTTAAACTCCTCTATCACGAAGCAGTCACAGGAAGATTTCATCTTAGCTATCATGAAAGAAGAAACTGCCAACAAGAAGAAGTAGAAAGGAGTAGTAATATGGGAAACTATCTTATATCTTTTGTTCTACTTAGCCTTAGTATAATTCACAGACAACAAAACATGGATGCTTTCAATTTAGTTTTATTTTGTAAAAAAAATGCTGGCAGGTTAAGTAGCACTTCTGCTACCAATGCCAGCACCAATGTTGTGTACGCTTCTTAGTGCCTTATAGGCGTAAGCTTTTTCTATAAAAAGAAAAGAACAACTAGTTGGTTTGGTATGTTATTATTGTTGTGGTAATTAAGGACGCCTGAAACAATGACAGAGAAAGTCGTGTATGATATTGCTAAAGAAACATGTCTAGATGTGGATGATATCAACTCTGCAACAATAACTACACCAATAACTTTTGAATATGTCAATGCCTACACGTTAATGCTCATTCGCCTAACTGGATTGTTGTATCTTTAGCCTCACACCACTTTTTTTATTTTTTCCAATTTAACCAGGCCCTCTCGACCATACAAAATAACTGAGGCATATAAAACGAAATAGTATGTGTGAAGGATAATAGTCCCACACTGTTAATATTCCTTTAATAACTTAAAATATAATATGGAAGGGCCACTCCACTCATTGCCAATTGGTTTTGAGTTGGATGCCCGCAGATTTTAATTGTATGAAAATACTTGTGTATTGGTGGAACATTTAGATTGACTTTACAATCTCGGTATATGTGTTGAACATACATGCAATATACAGCAGGGTAATGCAGGGGAGAAATTTAAAATATGTGTTGAACATATATGCAATATACAGCAGGGTAACGTTGAACATACATGCAATATACAACAGGGTAATGCAGGGGATCAATTTAAAATATGTGTGATAAGCAATGGATGCAACATATAACCGATTGAGTAATCCAGCAAGGTTTTTACAGAACATCTTATTGTGAGTGTACATCTGAAAGTCCATTCTCCAGAGCACGAACCAGATTTTCAAATTAAGTCCGCGTGCTTTTGGTCAGTCCAGGGCCGTCCCTGGCATTTTTCTGCCCCAAAGCTTACCCAAAAAATGTCCCCCCCCCCCAGCAAACTACAGTCAGGAGCATAAGGTGGTGTACAAACTATGTTAGCCTCATTTTCTGTCATATTTAAGCCTATAGATACATATATTAAGTTCCCAAATGTTTCCACAAGCTTGTCAAATATCTCAACATAACATATATTCAAAAAACAATAATAATAAAAGTTCATTCGATTCGAATAATAACACAGATTACCATCTATTCGAAAATGACCCTTCTTACATTCCTGGATGCGAAATCAGAAAGTACAATTTTAAAATCAACTTGCATAGCCATGTCATTTTCAATTGCTAACATAGATAATCCTACTAGTCTTTCCTGTGACATAGTTGATCGAAGATACGAGAAAATCAACTTTAGCTTAGAAAAACTTCTTTCCGCGGAGGCGGCTGTGACTGGAATCGTAAGCAATATCCTATAAGAAATCCATGCATTAGGGTAAAAACCACCCATTCTTAGTAAAAATTGTAAGACATCGATTGGATTACTACACGAACTAGGTAGTACAATTCGCATGAAGATTAGTTCCATACATAATTCCATGCCATCAATATCACTAGATCTACCATGCTTCAAATAAGCTAGAAGTGCAATACATGCACTCATCAATTCATCCTCACTCATATATTTCAACTTGTTCAAGTCATACAAAAACCCAAATATTTCTTCGTACATTTGAAATTGTTCAAATCTAGTTCGGAATGAAGACATAGCACTATATACTATATATAAGAAGTAATTTTTTCTAAAAAAACTCCTCACCTGATGTTGGTTCGGTAGTACGGGTGGTACGAACTTCACGAAATGTAGATTCAGTTCCCATCGCTCTTGCAATCTCCTTAGCTTCATCCATTGCCTTTTGAAACCCATTTACTCTAAAGTCTTTAAAAAACTCAATAAGACCTTTCATTTGTTGTATAACAACACCGATGTCCATATATTTAGATTGCAATGACTTACTCACAGTATTAACAACAAACAGAAGTCTATACCAGATAGTCAAGCTAAGATAAAATTCAAAATTATGCAAGTCAAAACTTACTAAGATGTCAGCAGTGCTGACTTCTTGAGAGATAGGGGATGAATCTCGAAATCTCTCTAAAGCATTTCGAATTTTTGGAGCTTGGTATCTTATTGCTTTGACACTTGCGACATGGCTTTCCTACCGTGTGTCTGACAACGGTTTAAGTGTCCATCCCTTCTTTCCAATCTCCTCTTTAAATACATCCCACCGGTTGGTTGAAGCTGAAAAAAGTGTATAAATACGTTGTATGGGTCCAAAAAAAGAACTTGCTTTAGGACAAGACTTGGCCATATCTGAAAGTATGAGATTAAGACTATGACAAGCACATGGTGTGTAGAAAGCTCTTGGATTGATCTCGAGTAATCTTGCCTGCACACCTTTATGTTTTCCTTTCATGTTTGCTCCATTGTCATACCCTTGTCCTCTTATATCATCAATGTTTATCCCAAGATTGATTAATGCATCTTCAAGTTCAAAAAATAAACCTTCTCCTGTTTTATCTTCCACTCGCAAAAACCCAAGATAATACTCTTCGATTCTTGCTGTTGAAACATCTACGCATCGGATGATAATAGACATTTGTTCCCTGCGAGAAACATCAGGAGTACAATCAAGAATAACTGAAAAGTATTTGGCTTCGTGGATTTTCTTGTCAATAAGCTTTCTCGTTGCATCGGCAAGCATTGAAATCAGTTCGTTTTGAATCTTGTGGCTGAGATAATGAGTACGCATTTCATTCTTTTCAATGCTCTCCAGATGATACTTTAACACGGGATCATATTTTCCAAGTGTCTCTATGAAGCTTAAGAAGTTACCATTGTTTTTTGTATAAACTTTCTCATTATCGCCACGAAATGCTAAACCATTCTTCGCTAGAAACAACACTCCATCCTTCATCCTCTCCAATACTTCTTTATAATGTTTTCTCTCTTTATTGATATGCTCTTGTATTCTTTTGTCGATAGTTTTTTCCTTTCTCAATCTTAATTCCAACTCAAGCCAATCATACATACAACGATGATGCACTCCACAGTTTTCATGACTTGCGAGTCTTCCACTTAGGTTATTCCAATCATTAAACCCAATAATGCATAACTGATAATTACTTTCCCTTTTCATGAACAGTTTACAACAAAAACAGAATACCTTTTCCAAAGTTTTCGAATACACTAACCATATTCTATCTTGTTTCTCAAAATTGCTCAATTTTCGAAAGTAATGATAGCTAGAGAAACAATCGTTCTTGTCATCTCTAGGGAATATGATATTGTCAACTCTTACCGGACCCTTCTCTACCAAAAAATCAACAAGTTTTTTATCAATTGTTTCCCAATTACCTGGATCAAGCATGTCTCTATCTGTTAACTTATCACCACAATTTCCAACTTCATTATTTTCTGCTGTTGTGTTTACATCATCCTCATTTCTATCTCTATTATCACCATCAGCACCTTCATTCTCATTATTCACCTCATATCCACCATCATTCATACCGTTAGAAGCACTTTCATAATTCTCATTGTCATTAACACCATTATCAGCAACACCAACATTCACATTCCCATTACTCCCCTCATTAACACCATTATTAGCAACACCAACATTCACATTATCCTCCTCAATCCCATTATCAGCAGCCCCATCACTTACATTCCCCTCATTCATGCCATTATCATCAATACCATCGTTCTCATTCCCCTCATTCATACCCTTATCAGCTGTAGCATCATCTTCGTTGGTGGCGTTCCCAACTATTGGTTGATTCCTAATCAAAAACTTATCAAAAGAACCTGCAAGAGATTTAGTAGATGCCAATCTCTTTTTTTGGTTCTTCCTATTTTGACATCCAGATGATTGTTTTCTTTTCAGAGGCATACCTGCCATTGATTCAACAAAGAAAAATGCTCAGCAAACAAGAACAACAAACAAAAAAAATTCACTAAAAATTGGGGGTTCAATTAAAAAAAAAATTCCCTAAAATATACAATTAAGTAATGTTAACTGAGAATCAAAAGATAACATTTAAAATCAATCATAGAACATACATGATAATCTATTCTTATGATTGAATTGGGGTTTAAAACGTTTTGCCCTAAAAATACACTTAAGTTATACTAACTGAAAACCAAAGATTAGATGCAAAATCAATTATAATATATAAATGTCAATCTATCTTATGCTTCATGATTGAATTGGGGTTTTGATTCTACTTACCGTGGAGATGGTGGTGTCGCAACAATGGCTCAAGTGGAAGAGCCGAAGAGCCAGAGGATCAGGGAAGGAAATAAGGAAGAAGACGAGATTTTGATAGAAAAATCGAGAGAAAAAAATCTATCCGTAATATATGATATTTATTATATATTTAGCAATAAGCCTTTAAAGTAAGTCCTTATTCATAATATGCCCCCTACTTCTCTTCCTATACATCCTTTTTACTTTCTGTACTCACGTTTTAAACCTTCATTTTCATTTTTTTATCACAAACCCCCTAGATAAAATCCTATTTTTGCTGCCCCTTTCGCTGCTGCTCCAAAGTCAACCTTCGTTGACTTTGCCTCAGGGCCGGCCCTGGGTCAGTCCAAGTAGCTTTACACGGAAATTCTTCAAGCCTTCGGTTGCATCATCCTCTTTGAGATATGACTTTAACTCCCGTTCTGCACATTTATGGAGCCTTTCTAACCCATTCTCAGCTTCACCTTGCAAATACCCAAACAACTCTTTCTTTACATGTTCACTTTCAGGTAAGTAATATCCATAGACATAACTCCACTTTAAAACACGCCTGCATTCGATAATTTGTAGCCAAGCATCTGTAATAACCTGAAGCTCTATTGGAGACGAGCCATATCTTACACAAAGCTTCACTAAATCCTCAGATATTGTTTCCTGCAAGCTTTTATTGGCCTCTATCCTTGATTTCTTGTTTTCAACAAATCTTTCGTAGAAAAACATGTACCTATCCAAATGATCTTTAGCCATTTTTTTAATTTTTTCTTCCTCATTATATGCTCCCTCTGCTCTTGCTTTCTCATAGATATTACACGCCCCATAACCGGTATCCTGATCATGAGTTAACCAATCACCAAGGCAGAGCCAGCAGAACTCAAGTCTGCAATGGCATGTCATATGCATACACCCATGGTTTTTCTCAATTGGTTTTTTGCACTTTGGACAAGATTTGGAATTAGCTAATATCCAAGTTACGTTTTCAGACTCATCGATATTCTGCATCGCCCACTTGGCCACTGTGTCGCAGTCAACCGGACGATGTGCATCCTCAAGACAATTCCAGCAAAAGCTATGTTCGTTACCGCAAAATAACATCATAACTTGAACTACCAGCAACAAAGTCAACAGCATACTCACAGCCTGGACCAGGGAACCATTTGATGTTTGTCTGATCTTCGACGTAAGATCTTAAAAGGTAACCTGAATACTTCTCTTTACGTTTATCAAAAACTAATTCATTGATCATATCTTGATCAACAGCGACATCAGAAGACTGTTCAGGACATCGCAACATTAAACACCCAGGTCCATCATCAATCTTTATGTTAACATATTTTGTCCAACACAATTTACAAACAAGATAACCACAAGCAGTAGCGCACATACCATCGCGAGGGAACTCATCAAAGCAGATCCGACACTTGATTATACTCTCCGGGTATTGAATCGGAACTAGTTTGTTCTCTAACAAACCAATTTCCTTGCGAACTTTTTCTTCGTCCGCAAACCATGAGTCCAGCGCTTTATTAACTTCCCAGTTGTAGTGCCGTAGTAAAATGGTTGCTGATGCTCTTGCAATGGAAAGCCCAGTAAATATCCGCGCAATGTCTTCATCCTGCCGCTTAGCTATATCTTGCTCCGTCAGTACCGTATATATTTTTTCCCGGTGATCATCATCGGGTCCATCTGAATCATCATTAGAAGAAGGCTCAAAATATCCATACTCACCATCATCAAGTGTCTCGTCTACATCACTGTTAGAACTCAAGCTTAGTAGCCAGGAGCGGGACCAACGAAAGCGAGGACGGGTACGAAAATCGTAAAATTTTCAAAAAATGAAATTCGAGGAACGAGTCCCGAACCTAGATTAGGTTTACTTATACTACTAGTTTTCCATATTTATAAACAAGAAAGAAAGAAGACAACTACATATAACATTCATAAAAACTTAATGAAGTACCTACTTTCTTCTAGTTTCAATATATCTCTCATTTGGTGCTTGCCTATCCTGTGAACCCATCCTCATCCTGTGAACCATGTGGTTGGAAGTGGCGTAGTCTATGTATAGACGTGTAGGGAACTGGGAAGATGGAATATCCATTAGTCTAGATAAACACTGACACTAACTTCTTGATAAGATAAAGACTAAAACTAGTAAGACAAACGTTATATGGTCACATTAAAGCTAACCTAAAATAACCGATCAAAAAAAAAAGAGCTAACCTAGAATATATAGGAGCTAGATATATGATATACTAGAATATATGTGAAGATATGAGAATATACAGTTAGTATATTTAGCCAGATACAATTAGATATGCTTCAATAAGATGTTTATTACAATTGGAATACTGGGTTTTTAACTGAAACGTTCCTCCCTTATCAGGAGCGCGTTTCTTTCTTGTTAAAAGCGCGTTCGCATCACGATTTTCACTAAGGAACGCAAATTCGCGGTTTTCACTGAGATTCGTGATGACTCTTCACGTTCCTGGCTACTAAGAACTCAAGTATCCATCGTCTGAACCCAATATTCTTGACCTTCTCAATCCTAGGTAACTATTTTTTTTTTAAGCTAAACAAAAAACCTTATATATATAAGGGTATGATATGATAATTTCCTAAAGGTGTTGAATTCAAGACCTACCAACATTCGGATTCTCTTATTCAAAGCAATAATTTCGAGGTTAATCGAAACAAAGAAATACCCCGTGGGAGTTGTTTTCTCTTGGGCCTTTCTGGGTGGTCGCTATGGGGCGAAAGCGCTGCTGGATTGTGATCAATTTGACTAGTAAGGTCTAAGGGGCAGTACCCCGGGTCCAGGTCGAAATGGTACGTATCTCTTGAAGAAGATATAGAACCGAAATCGGCTAGTTAGGTCAATTAAATTCGACCCAGCTGATTGCAAATCTTATTCAATTACCTCATAATATTTTATTTTATTTTTTATTTTTTTTTGTTTCTTGAGTATCCCTTAATTTACGGAGGTATCCCCAATTGTGGCTTCCAAAAAAATCAGCTAGTATAAAAACAAAAACAAAATTTTAAAAAAAATTAATTGGAGATAGAATTAGAGATTTTTGTGAATCCGAACCTTTCTAAGTAGTTGAAATTGGACTAAATCTCTCTTCAAGATCAGTCCGAAGCTCAACATGTGTAGAATGACCAACAACAGTAAAAGAAAAATTGAAGGGTTTTAAAACCAATTAGAATAAACAATATCTATTAGAATTAGTGATGATGAGCTGGTTGTTATTCCTTTGGGAGGATTACCAAATAAATATGACTCATTTAGAGTTTGATCCGCTACTATTATTAATAAATAGGTCCAAAACACTCCTCTGTAGGAAATTCTGATTTTACACAGTAATACAACTTCTTCCTCTTCTTGCATCATACATATCTTGATTATCATGAAAGCATAAGATTTCTCATGGTACCAGATTAGGAACGATCCTTCTTCACAGATTTACAAAAGCTTAACAATTTTATCAACAATTTTGAGCTACATCAAGTTTGGGTAATATCAAATCAATAATTTTTCCCAGATTCAAAAATTTCTAGGGTTCTTGCAAGATTTTATGGTAACAACTCGAAGATCAACATATAACAATATATTCAACAACAGCAGTAATATCAACAGTAGCAGTAATAGTGAAAATCACATCGACATAAATCTTCTTGCTACAGATCTGGAAAATATTCATTCTCAGTCAACAATAATAACAATGTCTTTCGCTGGTAATTCTAATGCTCTACCTTTTACAAACATCTCCAATTTTGTTTCAATGAAACTTGACTCAACTAATTTCTTACTCTGGAGAGACAATTTGAGGGGGTTTTGTTTTCCTGTGATCTTTATGGTTATGTTAGTGGTGAAATAGTTGAACCCGCACAAAACGTTGTAGTAGATGGTGCTGAGATAGTTAATCCTGAATGGATTTCTTGGAGGAGACTAGATACATTTGTTTTTACTTGTTTAAAAGTCACTTTCACTCAAACAATTAGTGGTGATGTTCGTTGTTTATCAACTTCTAGAGAAATATGGGTGTTTCTTGAACAAAGCTTTAGGACTCAATTTCTTGCAAGAAAAAGTATGTTAAAAACTCAGTTAAATGGTATTAAAAGGGGAATATGACAATTGTTCAGTATCTGCAAAATATTAAGGCTATATCAGATTCATTAGCTGCCATTGGTGAAAAAGTTAGTGATGAAGACTTAATGATGTTTGTGTTGAATGGGCTTGGTAGTGATTATAATATTTTTGTGATTTTTTCATAAAATAGAGAGAAGCCTTATACTTTTGGAGAAGTTAAAGCTAAATTGCTTTCTCATGAACAGTTTCTTACTGAAAGACATCAACTAAATACTAATGTGATTGATGATCAAAATTCAGCGGCGTTTTATGCAAGAAATGGTCCATTTGGTTATAATAATAATAGAAAAAATGGTGGATCATATAAGAATGGAAATGGTGGAACATATAAAAACAGCCAATATTAATATGGTTCTACCTCCGGGCAATCAAATACTTCATTTCAAAATGGTTCAACTTCAAATGGTAATACTGATAGGAGATCTTATGTAGACTACTCCAAAGTTTTTTGTCAAATACGTAAGCAGAATGGTCATGCTGCTTCTAGATGCTTCTTTCGTTATCATCCTCCTACAACTGGAAGTTCAAGTTCAAATGGAAATGCACAAGCTCATTATGCTAAGGATGTTCTAGCTCCATATCAGCATGCAACAGTTGCTCCTTCTGGTGCTCAACAGACTGTTACTGGTTTGAATGTTACTAATTAAACTATTAATGATGATCCTTCTTCCTCGAGTACAGTGTGGTTATCTGATAGTAGAGCCTCATCTCATATGACTGGTGACAGATCAATTCTGCATAATACTTCTACCTAAAAAGGAATTGAGCAAGTCATGATTGGTAATGGTAAGACTAGGACTGCACAAGACCCGCCCGCCCATCATACCCAAATCCGCCCGTACCCGCTAAAGCCGTGGGTTTTTAATCTGAACCCGCCCGTTGTGGGTGCGGGGTTGGTTATGAAATAAAAACCCGTTGTTTATGGGTGCGAGGTTGGTTTTAGCTAATACCCGCCCAAACTCTCCCGAAAAATCCGCTAAATATACACCATCGATAAAACTAATCCTAGTCGTCCGTTATCAAAACCCTAGTGGTACTAGGAGATTGTTGATAAGATAGATAACTCTCTTTCCCTAGTGGTACTAGTCTCTTCGACTTTTCCTCTCTGTAAGGAGCCTCCTATGTTCTTCTTCTTCCTAGTTCCTCAGTTCTTTTTCTTCCTAGTTCCTCAGTTCTATTCACCTGCGATAACAACAACAACTTCTTTGACTCATCAATAGAAAAGACATGAGTCACTTACTGTTGGTCTGGAAACTTTTATTGTTTAAGTTTTAATCTGAACTTTAAAGTAGTCGTACTGTTTAAACTTGTTTTTATTGGAAGTACTAGTGTACATTGTTTAAGCTTAACAATGAAGACTTATGTAGTTATGTTTATGGTTTGTTTTTTTAAACTATAAAACATGTGTGTGAATGATTATTGAATATAAAGCGCGTTTAAACCCAAACTCTCCCAACCCGTAGCGGGAGGGTAACAAAACCCGCCCGCTGTTTATGGGTGCGGGGTTGGTTATGAAAATAAAAACCCGCAGTCTGTGGGTGCGAGGTTGGTTTTAGCTAATACCCGCCCAAACCCGCCCATGTGTAGTGATAGCTCAAGGAATGAGACCTAAAAACTACAACCTATGTTTTACCTACAAGTATACAGGGTCTTGATGAAGATAGAATGTAAATAGAGGTTTGTCCACAGGGACTTGGAGGATTTGCTAAAGTTTTCTAAATTTCTAAAGTTATCTGAATTCAAAAGAAGGTACTAAGGTTTTTGATTCCACTACTTGACCCTAGGCTAAGGAAATTATGATGCAATGTATGTCTTGTTCTTTCATGAAAGACTACAATGAGGATTCTACTAACTATCCTAACCAAATTACCCCTAGCATCAGTTGTCTTTAATCAGCACAACTAATCACAGGCATTTAGCTTCTCTAGCTAGTTTAGCTTAAGGCAATCTCTCTAGTGGATTTAATTCTTGGCCAAAGACCTAGCTCCACTCCTAGTATCAGCTGTCTTCTAACAGCACAGGTGATCACAAGCAGGTAGCCCAAATGGTTAAGCATTCATCCTAAGGCAATTCAGCTCAATAAAGAACATACAAATACATTAACATTCCTAGCATATGATCAAGAGCTTCCTCTAAACCCTAGCAAGTGAATTAGAACATGTACATGCTTGTAATCATGATACTAACAGGTATAAACATGCTCCACATTCCACAGCATACAATTCACATTCAACCTTTATGCATAAGAGAGATTCAACAAGGATGAATTGAAAATGAATTTCGAAATTAATATTGAACTGCAAATATTGCTTACTGGCTAGCCCAGAGATGCCGAATTTTACAACCCCTAACACCCTTTTATAGTTACAACAAAAAAATTCCAAAATCCCCAAATCAGTGAAATTAGGGTTTTACAAAAAATCCTTACCTAATCTCTGAAAACGATTGATAGCTCTCACCCATGCTTCCTTGTCGTCTGCTGATGCTACCCATGCCTTCGATTTATCCTCTAACCTCACCTATTTCATCAACTCCTAACCTAGGGTTCCTGTGAGATGAAACGATTAGGAGGTGATGTAATAAGTGGCTAGAAAAGTAGGTCTTGGTTGTTAGAAGTGATGATGGCTCGAGTGGTGGTGGTTGAGTGATTTGGGGGGAGAAGATGGTGGTGATTGAGTGATTTGGGGGAGAAGATGGTGGTGATGGAGACAGCGTCGCTGTTGCAGAAGAGGGGAAGAAGGAGATGGTTCGATGGGTTTGGGCTAGGGTGTGTTTGTTTTGGGTATAGGGTTAGGTTGTTCGAGTGTGAGGCGGGTACAACAAATCTTGATGTCTTGCGAAGCTGAGCCGTGGGATAATATCTTCTGGGACGGATCTAACGGCGAGATGGAGACAGATCATGAGCGACCGTTGGATGCCTGATACAACGAAACTAACGGCTCAAGATGGAGTTAGGTGATGTAGTGTTGGTCAGGTGCATCGAAATCTGATGCATGATGACGCAGCGACCGTTGGATGATGGAATGGATCCAATCTTACGGTTAAGAAGGAAAACGGGTTTGGGTTTTGAATTTTGGGTTTAGGATATGGATTTGGGTTTAGGAATTGGATTTGGGCTTAGGTAATCTTGAGCCCACTTCTTCTTTAAGAACAATTTCTTCCTTTTTAAGCCCATTTTTATCCTTGAGTCTTCCATAACACATTCTTCACTTCTTTTCCGCTAGAGTTTCCACCGGCTTTCTCCCGTGTCTTTGCTTTTTTGGCTCCGCAACTCATCTAGTCTTTATTTGATACCTAAAAATACAAAATTAAACAATATTAAGTAATTATCCTTGAGGAGAGCAAAATACAAAATTCATTACAAATGGGGGAATTATGGTATGCAAAATGGGATAAGTGCCAATAAAACGATGATAAATAATGCAATATTTGGCGCCTATCAAATACCCCTAAACCTGAATTTTACTTGTCCTCAAGTAAAACAGAAACTAAGGAAATCCTACCTATACCACTGTCGCTGGTCTCTCGAATGCATTTAGCGTATGCACTAAGCCTTTTAAACCACTAAGTGTCCCTAGTGGACGAGTGAAGTCTCGTGAAGGTTTGCTTAGAACGTACCTACAAAGTTCTAGGCCAAAATATAAGCTCATATTCCATCAAATGTGACATGTGCGAGACAGTTTAAGCTCACAGCAAAATGGAGATGTCAATCTAGCTATCTAAGGCACAATCCTAGCACTGATAACAAATAAAGACATGTGATAAGAGTGTAAAGTGTATCTACACATGTGTAAAGAAAGATCGGATGTTATGACTACTAATCACCAAGAGATAGTTTCTCAGGCTAAGAACCAAGGTCGAAATCTAGCTAGCTGTCCGGACTTTACGAGAATTGTGAATGAGTTGGAGGTATTTCACAATTACTCGCGTTGTACATCAATGGCTTGCACCCTTCCTTGCTTATTACAATGAAACAACAAAATGACTCTTTACATGACTCTTATTTACATTGCCTACTCTCTTTTATTTTTGGAACAAGAGAGGATGGAATTGAAAAATACTTGATTTTTTTTTATTTTTTTTTATTTTTTTTTTGAATTTTTCTGATATTTTTTTCTGAATATATACATCGTTTTTTTTTTTTTTTTTTTTTTTTTTTTTTTTTTGAAAAGGAAACACTTTTGATATAACAAAAGAAACAAAAATTACATGACACTTTGCAAGAGGTAGCCCTTTTTGATGCACCCAGTTAAATTCGATGGTTGTTTTTCTTAATGTAACCTCCACCTTCTATCCCAACCAACCAAAGAACAAGCTAGTCAAGTTTCGTTCAGTATTCTAAAGTGATTGGCAACTAAAACTTCCGATAGAACACCTTGAAGATCGAGGCTATACATGTATTGGTAGATCGTGCGCGTGCAAGTTTCTTATCACTATGTGAATTGTGCTAGAATCAGGGTGCCTAAATATCTAGACTAAGACTCCTAAAATTACATATTTGCACAAGAGTCAACATTTCAAGGTAAATGAGCTCCATTTTTATGTTTTTTTTTCATTTTTTAATTTTTTATTTTGATTTTTCATTTTTTCAAAAAGAGGGAGGAGTTTTGTTTTCAATTATAGCATGTTATAAGGGTATACTGATTATCACCCCTAAACCTAAATTAAACAGTGTCCTCAATGTTTAAAAGTGCAAAAGAAAGAACTGTACAGAAAAGGAAAAACATAAAATAAAATGGAACGTTCAACCTGGTTTATGTACAAGGGTGGACCAATCAGGCCGCATAGACGGGATCCTCCAGATCGGTTGCCTCAATGTCAGGCGGAAGTGGTTCAAGGAACGGTTTCAATCGCTGCCCATTCACTTTGAAAATGTTCTTGTTGGAGACATCTTCAAGTTCCACAGCTCCATGAGGGAATACCGTGCGTACTAGGAATGGGCCGGTCCATCGGGACCGCAATTTTCCTGGAAAAAGATGCAGCCGAGAGTCGTATAACAAAACTTTCTGACCCGGTGTGAATGACTTGCGCAGAATACGCTTATCATGAAACAACTTCATCTTTTGCTTATACAGCTTGGCACTGTCATAAGCCTCGTTCCTCAATTCTTCTAACTCATTGAGTTGAAGTTTCCGTTGTGCACCCGCCTTGTCGAGAGAAAAGTTAAGTTTCTTGATAGCCCAGTAAGCTCGATGTTCTAATTCCACAGGAAGATGACATGGCTTTCCATACACTAGACGATAAGGGGACATGCCAATTGGTGTCTTATAAGCTGTTCTATAGGCCCACAAAGCATCATTCAATCTCAATGACCAATCTTTCCTTGACGGGTTGACCGTCTTCTCCAGAATGTGCTTAATTTCCCTATTAGAAACTTCTACTTGTCCGCTTGTCTGAGGGTGGTACGGAGTTGCAACCTTGTGGGTTATGCCATACTTGCGTACTAAAGACTCAAAGTACTTGTTACAGAAATGTGAACCACCGTCACTGATTATAGCTCTAGGGGTACCAAAACGTGAAAATATGTTCTCCTTCAGAAATGAGAGTACCACCTTGTGGTCATTGTCTTGGTTGCAACAGCTTCAACCCACTTCGAAACGTAATCAACAACAACTAGGATGTATAATTTGCCTTCAGAAATAGGAAATGGACCCATAAAGTCAATCCCCCACACATCAAATAGCTCAACGATCAAAATCGGATTCAACGGCATCATGTTTCTCCTCGAGATACTTCCTAGTTTCTGACAGCGCTCACAAGCAATACAATACTCATGGCAGTCTCTAAACAGCGATGGCCAGTAAAACCCACACTGCAGGATCTTTGCAGCGGTCTTCTTGGCACTGAAATGCCCTCCACATGCTTGGTCATGACAGAAAGATATCACATCTTTCTGTTCCATGTCGGGTACACATCTCCTAATGATTTGGTCTCGGCAGTACTTAAACAAATATGGGTCGTCCCAAAGGAAATGTTTAACTTCAGCCAAGAACTTGGAGCGGTCTTGTCTCGACCAATGTGAGGGCATTCTACCTGTAGCAAGGTAGTTAACAATGTCGGCAAACCAAGGAAGGTTTGACACAGACATCAATTGTTCATCAGGGAATGATTCTCTAATCAGCTCAGATTCATCAATAGACTCACTAGTTAATCGGGACAAGTGATCAGCAACCACATTCTCACAACCTTTCTTATCACGGATTTCGATGTCGAATTCCTGTAATAAGAGTATCCATCGAATAAGGCGAGCTTTAGCATCCTTCTTAGAAAGAAGATACTTCAAAGCCGCATGGTCAGTGTATATGATGATCTTAGATCCTATCAAATAAGATCTAAACTTGTCTAATGCAAATACCACGGCAAGTAACTCCTTCTCGGTAGTCGAATAGTTGAGTTGAGCATCATTAAGAGTTTTACTAGCATAGTATATCACATATGGTAGTCTATCAACACGCTGTCCTAAAACAGCGCCAACGGCATAATCAGAGGCATCACACATGAGTTCGAACGGTAGTTCCCAGTTGGGTGGTTGGACAATAGGAGCTGAGGTGAGGAGAGTCTTGAGTTCTTCCCACGCCTTCACAAGCAGCATCGAAGTTAAAGACAACATCTTTGGCAAGTAGATTACACAAAGGTCTTGAGATTTGGCTAAAGTTTTTGATGAATCGCCGGTAGAACCCAGCGTGAAAAAATGATCGAATCCCCTTCACAGAGTGGGGTTGTGGTAAATGTTGAATGAGGTCGACTTTAGCTTTATCTACTTCAATTCCTTTTTCCGAAACGATGTGTCCTAGAACTATGCCGGAGTTTACCATGAAGTGGCATTTTTCCCAGTTTAAAATCAGATTCTTTTGCTTACATCTAGACAACACAAGGACCAGATGGTCCAAACATTCATCAAAAGAGGAACCAAACACAGAGAAATCATCCATAAAGATCTCGAAAAACTATCTATCATGTCTGAAAAAATGCTCATCATGCAACGCTGAAAAGCAGGTGCATTACACAGCCCGAAGGGCATACGTCTAAAAGCAAATGTCCCAAATGGACACGTAAATGTAGTTTTTTCCTGATCTTCCGGTGCAATGTGAATTTGGTTATAACCGGAAAAGCCATCTAGAAAACAGTAGTGACTGTGTCCAGACACACGTTCTAGCATTTGGTCTATGAAGGGAAGGGGGAAGTGATCTTTTCTTGTTACTGTGTTCAACTTCCTGTAGTCGATACATACTCGCCATCCTGTGGTTGTACGTGAAGGGACTAACTCATTCTTTTCGTTCCGAACTACAGTAATGCCTGACTTCTTAGGCACAACTTGAATGGGACTAACCCATTTACTATCTGAAATCGGATATATGATACCCGCATCAAGTAGCTTCAAGATCTCACTCTTAACAACGTCTCTCATGTTAGGATTAAGTCTCCTTTGCATTTCCCTAGATGGTTTGGCATTCTCTTCAAGATTAATGGTGCATGCAAATGGTGGGACTTATCCCTTTGAGATCTGAGATGGTCCATCCTAAGGCTTCTTTCTGCTCCTAAGTACTTCTAAAAGCTTGTTTTCCTGTTCTATGTTTAATCGTGAAGAAATGATAACAGGTAAAGTATCAGAAGGACCTAGAAATGCATACTTCAAAGTATCAGGTAATGGTTTCAATTCCTGTTTGGCCTTAGGAGACTCATCCGAAGATATAACAGACTTCTCAGAAAGTGGGAGTTGTTCCACTGTAGTCTGCCATTTAGTGATGTCCATTTGAGGTACAGATTCGAGCAAAGATTGGACTTCACCAATGTATTCATCATCATACAACTCCAAGTTAACATCTTCCAAACATGCTTGCAAGGGATCTTTTGACATAATGCCAGTCAATGAATCTTGTATCAAACTCTCAATCATATTGACCTCATGTACATCCTCATCATCAAGATTCACATGTTGTTGACTAACATTAAACACATTCAGCTCTACAGTCATGTTTCCAAAAGACAGCTTCAACACTCCATTACGACAATTGATGATCGCATTAGACGTCGCCAAGAAAGGACGTCCTAAAATGACAGGAATGTGACTATCAGGGTTTTGTACAGGTTGAGTGTCTAAGACAATAAAGTCTACAGGAAAGTAGAACTTATCAACCTTAATCAAAACATCCTCAATTACAGCTCGAGGGACTTTGACGGATCGGTCCGCCAATTGGAGAGTTATGGGTGTTGGCTTCAATTCTCCAAGACCTAACTGCACATAAACAGAATATGGCAGGAGGTTCACACTTGCACCTAGATCTAATAAAGCTTTATTGACCGTGTGGTTTCCTATAGTGCAAGAAATTGTTGTACAACCTGGGTCCCTAAACTTAGGTGGAGTTTTGTTCAGAATGATGGAACTCACCTGTTCATCTAAGAAAGCACGTTTGTGCACATTAATCTTGCGCTTTTGGGTGCACAAGTCTTTGAGGAATTTGGCATATGCAGGGATTTGCTTAATTGCCTCAAGAAAAGGAATGTTGATGTTGACTCTTTTGAACAGTTCTAACATCTCATTGTAGTGGGTGCTTATCTGTTGGCGAACTAACCTCTGAGGATATGGAGCAACATGAGCATTAGGAGTTAGAGGGATATTCACAACAGTGGGATTGTCGGCTTCGCTAATGTGCTCAGGATCCTTTTCTAAGTTGGAGATGTTCTTTGGTGGTGCAGGCAATGATATGTTTGGCTCAGATTCATTTGATTGTGGTATGCCTACATTGTTCTCAACAATCTTACCACTTCGGAGGGTGGTGATGGAATGGACTTGATCGGGTGAGGTTTCATTGCAAGATGATGTGCCTGCTTGAAATATCCTCTTTGGATTTTGTTGGGGCTGGCTAGGAAGTTTACCCTTTTCTTTTGTATTCAGTGCATCGCAAATTTGACCCATCTGTAGTTCTAGAGCGGAGACTCGTTGATCAGTTGCTTTCTCATTTTTCATCAGATGTTGGGTCAACTGATTGATACTCTCTTCGATGCTAGACAATTTCTTGTCAGCAGTGTATTGAGGGTACGACTGCTGTTGAGGATTTTTAGGGTATTGATAGCCTTGATTGTTTTGATATCTTTCTAGATTCTTGGAATGCATGCATTTCCGGACAATCACTGACCTGATGGTCAGAACCGTTACATATAGCACAGATAGCCATTTCGACATGTTCACAGAAAGCAGTGGTAGAAGGTTTTACGTTTTTCTGAAGTTCTAACGCTTCTATTCTTCTTGCTAGTGCTGCCATTTTTGCATTTCCCTCAAAATCAGACTCAATCCTATGGACCTTATCTACAGGTGTAGTCTTTCTAGGTTCACGAATGGACTCCCACTGTTGAGTTTTTTCAGCAACTTCAATTAGGAAAGCCCAAGAGTCATCAGCACTTTTATCTGTGAAGAGTCCATTACACATAGACTCTACAATTGTTCGGGTGGAGACATCTAAACCTTCATACAAAATTTGCACAAGTCTCCATTTTTCAAAACCATGATGGGGACACTTAAGCAACAATTCATTGAATCTCTCAAGATATCTAGCTAAGGTTTCACCTTCTAATTGTACAAAGTTGTTCAGACTTTGACGAATTGTCGCAGTCTTGTGATTAGGGAAGAACTTTTTGAAAAACTCTTTTGTGAGGTTGTCCCATGTCCTAATTGACTGTGGATGTAAAGCATACATCCATGACTTGGCCTTTTCCTTCAAAGAGAAAGGGAATAGTCTCAATTTTAGGGTTTCGTCAGACATCTGAGTGAAACGTATAGTTCCACAAATCTCCTCGAATTCTCTCACGTGATGGTAAGGGTTTTCATTTTCAATTCCTCTAAACACGGGAAGCATTTGTATTGTGCTCGATTTTAGCTCATAATGACCAGTAGCTTCTGGTAAAACAATGCACGAGGGTTGACTTGTCCTTGTGGGATACATGTAATCCTTGAGACTACGGGGTTCTTCCATTATCTCAGGTTGGTCCGGTGTGTTTTCCTCAGAAGATGTGGGTATGTCAATTGGGTCTATTGGATTGACTCTAATTAGTCGGTTTGATTGGTCTCTAAAGGTCACAACCATATCCTAATAAGATCATTGATCGATGAAATAACATCTAACAAGCCCACAGTCAATGAAAAAAAACACGACCTAAAATTTGGTTTTGTTGGGTTTAGGTTTCACAATGGGTTTTGGTTTATAAAATGTAGAGCCCAAATTTTTGGTTTGAAAGGGTTAGAATTTTTGGTTTAAAAGGGGTTTAGAAAATTTTTGGATTAATTGGGACAAAGCCCAACCAACTAAAAGGCTTTTGGTTCTTGGGTTCTTTGAAGAATTTTGGTGAGAAAAATCTTAACTCACGGCCCAACAGAATTTTGTTGCCTCTAAGCCCAACAGAATTGTTTTTGTAAGGTTAGGAGCCCAATGGATGGGATATAAACCTATAGTCCAAATTAAAGTGCAAGCCCACAAAAGAAAAGAAAAAAAAATAACAAACAAATAATTACAAGCCCATAAAAGAAAGAGAAAAAGAAAAAGAAAAATAAAAATAAAAATTATTACAAGCCCAAATAGAAAATAAAGAAAAAGAAAAACTAAAATTATTACAAGCCTATAAATACTTAAATACAAGCCCAAAGAAATTTAATGAGGCCCAGTTGGGTTAGCTCATGGGTTAGGCTTACTTGATTTTCGGAGGGAAGCCCAAATTTGGGCTTTTGATCCCTTTTTGTTGCACTAGCCCAGTTGGGCTTGGATCTTCCTTTGCAACCTTAATCAACAGCTCAGCAGAATTGCACCAGCAGCTTCACAGCAGCAGCAAGCAGGAGGGAGCAGCAACAACAGCAACAGCAGCTTCACAGCAACAGCAGCAGCAGCTAAACAACAGCAACAACAGCAGGAACTTCAGCTCCACTGCAGTTCCAACAGCAACAGCAGCTTTGGCTCCACAAAGCTAACAGCAACAGCAGCTGCAATAACAGTCAGTGCAAGGCAATGCTCTTAGTGAAGCGAGAACAAGAGCAATGCAAGAGCAGGAGCAAACAAGGAAGTTGCAGGTCAGGAACAAGCAAGATTAGCAAGAAAGAAAGAAAAAAAAGAGAATAAGGAAAACAGAAAACAAGCAAACCGCTACTGAGTCCCCGGCAGCGGCGCCAAAAACTTGATAGCTCAAGGAATGAGACCTAAAAACTACAACCTTTTTTTTTACCTACAAGTATACAGGGTCTTGATGAAGATAGAATGTAAATAGAGGTTTGTCCACAGGGACTTGGAGGATTTGCTAAAGTTTTCTAAATTTCTAAAGTTATCTGAATTCAAAAGAAGGTACTAAGGTTTTTGATTCCACTACTTGACCCTAGGCTAAGGAAATTATGATGCAATGTATGTCTTGTTCTTTCATGAAAGACTACAATGAGGATTCTACTAACTATCCTAACCAAATTACCCCTAGCATCAGTTGTCTTTAATCAGCACAACTAATCACAGGCATTTAGCTTCTCTAGCTAGTTTAGCTTAAGGCAATCGCTCTAGTGGATTGAATTCTTGGCCAAAGACCTAGCTCCACTCCTAGTATCAGCTGTCTTCTAACAGCACAGGTGATCACAAGCAGGTAGCCCAAATGGTTAAGCATTCATCCTAAGACAATTCAGCTCAATAAAGAACATACAAATACATTAACATTCCTAGCATATGATCAAGAGCTTCCTCTAAACCCTAGCAAGTGAATTAGAACATGGACATTCTTGTAATCATGATACTAACAGGTATAAACATGCTCCACATTCCACAGCATACAATTCACATTCAACCTTTATGCATAAGAGAGATTCAACAAGGATGAATTGAAAATGAATTTCGAAATTAATATTGAACTGCAAATATTGCTCACTGGCAAGCCCAGAGATGCAGAATTTTACAACCCCTAACACCCTTTTATAGTTACAACAAAAAAATTCCAAAATCCCCAAATCAGTGAAATTAGGGTTTTACAAAAAATCCTTACCTAATCTCTGAAAACGATTGATAGCTCTCACCCATGCTTCCTTGTCGTCTGCTGATGCTACCCATGCCTTCGATTTATCCTCTAACCTCACCTATTTCATCAACTCCTAACCTAGGGTTCCTGTGAGATGAAACGATTAGGAGGTGATGTAATAAGTGGCTAGAAAAGTAGGTCTTGGTTGTTAGAAGTGATGATGGCTCGAGTGGTGGTGGTTGAGTGATTTGGGGGGAGAAGATGGTGGTGATTGAGTGATTTGGGGGAGAAGATGGTGGTGATGGAGACAGCGTCGCTGTTGCAGAAGAGGGGAAGAAGGAGATGGCTCGATGGGTTTGGGCTAGGGTGTGTTTGTTTTGGGTATAGGGTTAGGTTGTTCGAGTGTGAGGCGGGTACAACAAATCTTGATGTCTTGCGAAGCTGAGCCGTGGGATAATATCTTCTGGGACGGATCTAACGGCGAGATGGAGACAGATCATGAGCGACCGTTGGATGCCTGATACAACGAAACTAACGGCTCAAGATGGAGTTAGGTGATGTAGTGTTGGTCAGGTGCATCGAAATCTGATGCATGATGACGCAGCGACCGTTGGATGATGGAATGGATCCAATCTTACGGTTAAGAAGGAAAACGGGTTTGGGTTTTGAATTTTGGGTTTAGGATATGGATTTGGGTTTAGGAATTGGATTTGGGCTTAGGTAATCTTGAGCCCACTTCTTCTTTAAGAACAATTTCTTCCTTTTTAAGCCCATTTTTATCCTTGAGTCTTCCATAACACATCCTTCACTTCTTTTCCGCTAGAGTTTCCACCGGCTTTCTCCCGTGTCTTTGCTCTTTTGGCTCCGCAACTCATCTAGTCTTTATTTGGTACCTAAAAATACAAAATTAAACAATATTAAGTAATTATCCTTGAGGAGAGTAAAATACAAAATTCATTACAAATGGGGGAATTATGGTATGCAAAATGGGATAAGTGCCAATAAAACGATGATAAATAATGCAATATTTGGCGCCTATCATGTAGCCCTAGGTAAGACTTTACCTATTTTTCTGGTACTTCAAATATACAAGCTTCTTCTGTTAGTTTTGAGTTGAATGAATTACATGTGCCTTCTATGAGAGACAACTTACTATCAGTGGCTAGATTTACGAGAGATAATGCTTGTTATATTACTTTTGATCCATTTGTATATGGGATAAGAAGTTTACATGATCATGTTTTACTAGCTAAAGGGAAAATGGTCAACAATCTATATCTCATAACTACACCTAAATTGCAATATGCATTTTCATCTCTTATTGCTTCTTCTGATTTGTGGCATAGTAGGTTGGGCCATCCTTCCTTAAAAATAGTTCAACAACTTCATGTTGATAAGCATATTCATTTGCAGTCTGTTAATTCCAGTGCTATTTGTCATCCTTGTCAGCTTGCTAAAAGCAAAAGGTTACCTTTTATTGCTTCTTCTTCGCATGTTTCTTCTCCACTAGCCTTCATTCATTGTGATGAGTGGGGTCCTGCTCCTCTTACCTCATTAGCAAGACATGGATATTACATTTTGATTATTTGATGATTTTAGTAGGTTTCATTAGATTTATCCAATGCAAGCAAAGTATGAAGCTTTACAATGCTTTCAACATTTCCAAAATCTTACTGAAAATATGTTTAGTACCAAAATAATTGCTTTTCAAACTGATGGTGTCAATGAGTTAGTTAAAGGTAATTTCAAATTTTTTATTCATTCATCTGGTATTCAGTTAAGAATTTATTGTCCTCAAACCCCATGTTAGGCTTCTAAAAGGTCCTAAAAATTATCCCCGGCAGCGGCGCCAAAAACTTGGCAGGTCCGGAAAGTGTATAGAATAATGATGAGATGGAAACGGGCCTACAGTAATACCGCAAGTGCACGGTCGTCGGTTGTAGCTCGTGCAAGTACGGGTCGATCCACAGAGATCGGGTGTGTTTCGGAAGTGTTTTAGCTAATTGGGTTTCTAGTTTGCTTTGGGCTTAGAAGCCTTTTGGAAGTGTTAGGCTTAATGTGCTATTGGGTTTGTTCTCTATAAAAAGAACTGAGCTTGGGCTCAGTTGGTCTTTGAAAAGCAAATTGGGCTTTGGCCTTTGAGTATAAGCTTATGGAATAAGCCCACAAGTTGGATTGGGTCTTAACCTTAACCTAAACTGGGCTTTGAGCCTTAGTGAAATGGGCCTCAGTGTACTAAACCTTGGGCTTTTGTTTCAGTCAAGAATCTGGGCCTTTGGGTTCAGTTGGCTTTGTTTAGCTAGGCTTTTGGAAGTGAACTGAGCCTTGGGCTCAGTTGGTTAGGCCTTGGAGAGCCAAGCAAGCAGAAAAAGGAAGAGGTGCAGCAGAAGAAGCAAGCACAAGTGCTGCAGTAGAAGAGAAAGGCAGCTGCAGCTTGGCAGCAGCAGTTGCAGAGGTAGCTGCAGTAGAAGAAGTGGCAGCAGCTTGGCAGGGCAGCTGCAACAGAGAGTGAAGGCAGCAACAACACAGCACAGGGCAAAAATAAGCAGTTAAGACTGCACAGCTGCACAAGTGCTGCACAGCAGGGAATGCAACAGCAGGAGCAAGAGCTAGGAAGGCAGCAGCACAAGGCCAAAAGGGCAAAAGCAATAGGAAAAAGTGACAGAACACATCAACTATAAGCAAAGAACAATGCAATTAGCAAAGGGAAAGAACACAGCAACAACAACAGAAAACAGTGCAAGATGAGCCAAGGCCTGAGGCCAAGGGCAGGGAGAAGAAGAAGCTAACAAGGCTAAGGCAAAGCTAAGGCATACCAATGGAATGGGAGGAGAATTAGCTTGCTATGAGCACTAACTTCCTCCCATTGCACAATCACAACAATGCAATAGAGTTAAGCAATTACATGGAGTGGGAAGAAAATTAGCTTGCTATGAGCACTAATTTCTCCCCACTGCACAATCAAAACAGTGCTTTAAAGCTCTAACCTAGCATACCATCATTTCTTAACAATGAATTAAACATAACAGTGACATTAACAAGAGCAAGCAGGATATGAAACCAAGCACTAACAGTGATTAACATTAACCTAAACAGGATACTATCATACATTTAAACTACAAATATAAACATTAACAGTGATTCATTTGTAACTGAAATTGAACATTAAAATTAAACTAAACCCTAAAGATTTAAACCTAACCCAAATTGGGTGGTTACTTGGCTAGTCCAAGAACAAGTTTTAACATCTCATACACATCCCCTTTTATACCCAAATTAGCAAATTAGGGTTTACACCCATTTTCCCCAAAAATATTCAATAAACAGTACAATTAGGGTTTAACTTTTATTACCCAAAACCGAGGAATTGACTCTCTTATCTTCGACCCATTCCTCCTCTGATCTTCCTGCTCCCTCTCCTGTGTTCAATTGATGTCTAGAGCCTCATCTATTTTAGTGATTTCCAACCTAGGGTTTAGAATGGTGAGAAGTCACTAAAATAGATGGCTAGAGAGATAAAGGAACGGACTGGGGAGGTACTGATGATGTTGGTGAAGAAGTGATGGTGTTGCAGAGGTGAGGTGGTGGCTGGAAATGGTCGGGGAAGGTGGTGGCAGAGAGGTGGCTCTGCAAATGTCGGGTGAAGGAGATGAAGTTTTGGGGCGATGGGTTGTTTGGGTGGATAATAGGCTTCGGTGCTAGGGTGTGAAGCGGGAGCATCTGGTTCGATGTTTGGCGAGCTGAGCCGCGAGATGCGAAGCTGGTAGGTGAATCGGACGGTGATGCGTAGTGAAGCTTGTAGCGACCGTCAGATTATATGATACAACAAAATCAACGATGCCAGATGGAGTTAGGTGTTGTAGTGTTAGGCGGAGATATCAAACTTTGATGCACAGCAAGGGAGCGACCGTTGGATTCAACTACCATCTAATCTGAAGGCTTGGAATTTCAGCGCTGTGGTGCTCGGCAGAGACTTCAGATTTTGATGCTCTATGAAGGAGCGACCGTCGGATGCTTCTGAGAAATGATCTGATGGCTGAGAACGGAGGCGCTTTTGTGGGTAGAAAATGAGGTTGTGCGCACCACTCTTCGCGGTTTCCTTGCGTAATTTCTCCCGGCTTTTCACTACTTTTCTGCTCTTTTTGCTCCACGACTCATCCGAACTTTATTTATTACCTAAAAATGCAAAATTAAGTAAGAAAAATATTTATTCTTGAAAACAATGAAAATACAGAATATGGGATAAAATGTAGAATTAATGCATAAAAGATGAGTTAAAATGCCAACAAAAAGGGATAAATATATACAATATTTGGCACTCATCAAATACCCCCAAACCTGAATTTTACTTGTCCTCAAGTAAAACAAAACTAAGGAAATCCTAACTATACCACTGTCGCTGGTCTCTCGAATGCATTTAGCGTATGCACTAAGCCTTTTAAACCACTAAGTGTCCCTAGTGGACGAGTTGAAGTCTCGTGAAGGTTTACCAGAGGTGTGCCTACAAAACCTAAGGACAAAATATGAGCTCATATTCCATCAAACGTGACATGTGCAAAACAGTTAAGCTCACAGCAAAATGGAGATGTCAATCTAGCTATCGAAGGCACAATCCTAGCACTGATAACAAATAAGGACATGTGATAAGAGTGTAAAGTGTATCTACACATGTGTAAAGAAAGATCTGAAGTTATGACTACTAATCACCAAGATAGTTTCTCAGGCTAAGAACTGAGGTCGAAATCTAGCTAGCTGTCCGGACTTTACGAGAATTGTGAATGAGTTGGAGGTATTTCACAATTACTCGCGTTGTACATCAATGGCATACACCCTCCTTGCTTATTACAATGAAACAACAAAAGGCTATTTACATGACTCTTATTTACATTTACTATTCTCTTTTATTTTTGGAACAAGAGATGATGGAATTGATAAATACTTGAATTTTTTTTTTTTTTTTTTTTTTTTGTATTTTCTGATTTTTTTTTTCTCTTTTTTTTCTGAATAATACATCGTTTTTTTTTTTTTTTTTTTTTTTTTTTTTTTTTTTTTTTTTTTTTTTTTGGGAAGAAGGAAACACTTTGATATAATTACAAAAGGAAACAAAAAAATTACATGACACTTTGCAAGAGGTAGCCCTTTTTGATGCACCCAGTTAAATTCGATGGTTTGTCTTTCTTAATGTAACCTCCACCTTCTATCCCAACCAACCAAAGAACAAGCTAGTCCAGTTTCGTTCAGTATTCTAAAGTGATTGGCAATCGTAACTTCCTATCCAACACCTTGAAGATCGAGGCCATACATGTATTGGTAGATCGTGCGCGTGCAAATTTCTTATCACTATGTGAATTGTGCTAGAATCAGGGTGCCTAAATATCTAGACTAAGACTCCTAATAAAATACATATTTGCACAAGAGTCAACATTTCAAGGTAAATGAGCTCCATTTTTTATGATTTTTTCATTTTTTAATTTTTTTGAATTTTGAGTTTTTTAATTTTTTTTTTGGAATTTTTCACTTTTTTCAAAAAGAAGAAGGAGTTTTGTTTTCAATTATGGCATATTATCGTGGTATCTACTCTATACCCCCAAACCTAAACTAAACATTGTCCTCAATGTTTCAAAATATGGAAAGAATTAAAATGCAACATATGGAAAGGGACATGCTAAGTAGAGTAAAAGGAGAGAGAATACCCGATTTCGGCGAAAGCAGAATTAAAACTCCGTTATTCAAGGCAAAAATCCAACATATTTCAACCGAGATCATATTGGATTAGCAAAAATATATACAAAAGAAACCAAAAAGTTTTAAAATTTATCTACTGGATTATATACAAAAAATTCACCATACACTAACAATCTAAAGAGTTGAGGATCAACCCAAAAGACAAAGTGTAGACATTTCAACAGCTTCACACATATATAACAGGAAAGAAACGCAAGTGAAACTGTGAAACAAAATGAGCTACCCCCAAACCTGGATTTTACAGAAGATATAATTTTGAAAACAAAATCGCGCAGTTTCGGGGGTTCATCATGCAAAAGGTCTAGCTCGAAATGGACTGTTTTCGGGATGGGCAAAGAAATGCATTCCAACTGTGGCTCTTTAAAAGTGTTATATTTTGAAGCAAAATAGTCCAAAAGGACTTGGGAAGCACACAGTTCCAAACCTAGATTAGGAATTTTCAGAAAAATTGGTTTTACAATATTGGTACAAACCAGATCTAGGTTGGGTGGAAGGCCATCAGATTGTGACTTAGGTAGAAGAATAGGCACATCATTATCAATCAAATCAAAATCTCCTAAATCATCTACACATGTCACATCATGCTCACAGTCATCAATCAGTTTAGCAAGTTCACACTCAGAATCATCAACATCATCAACAGATTTATTCTCGTGTATCGGCACATCAGGAGAAATATCACAATGTGACCTAGGTAGAGAATCAGACACATCAAATATATTTTCATGCATATTAGTGTCTACAGAAGATTCAACTATTCCTACGTCATGTTCATCTTCACAGAATAATTGTACGAATCCCATGTCAATATCAAAATCATATGAATTACAATGAGTATTAGAAAAAACAACATTCATGAAGGTCGAGGGCGAGAAGCCATATGTTATTGAACCAACAGGTTCCACAATATTTTCATGTTCTTCTAACACATCATCATCATCATAATCATCATCATGGTAGCATGCATATTGGTCCTCATTAAAAGTGGTGTGTCGTTAGTCGATTCATGTTCCTCTAAATTAGGTTCATATTCAACATTATTTATATGAATGGGACTAGACACTTCATTAGGGACAACATACATTTCCTCATGAATTTCCTCCTTTTGTAGGTGAAGCAAATCTGATCTAAATATGCCTGAATTCGTGATGTAGATCTATCGAAGTTTTGCTCACTAAGTCTGAAAGCTTCTGTGGTGGAGTCTAAATTCATGGGAGTACAAAATTCTTCATGTTCAAATTGTGGTGAATGGTACATGTATGCATGGTCATTAGGGTCTACAAAATATTGATCGCAACCCTCAAAGGATTGATTATGGTCCCAATGACTACCATTCTCACAATTCATGGGCATTTCATACATTGGATTTTCTCTTGATTGCCTAAAATTATGCAAAATATGACAATGCTCAACAGGGTGGTCTAAACTACCACATGCGGGACATGCATAGATTTCAGGTTGCCTAAGAAAATTAGATGTGACAGATTCCTCATGTGCTTGCATTTCTAAAGCGGTGATTCGAGCTTCTATTTGATCCATAAGTGATGATTGGGTGAGTGAGGCACTAGCAAAATGTTCATTTTCACGTTGTGGCGAATGATGCATGTGTGAATAGTCATTAGGGTTCATGTATTGAGGCTCGGGACTTTGAAAATGTCCATAATAATTCCTATAACTATTGACATCATGGTCCGTGGGAGGTTCATAACGTGAAGTTTGTCCATACGCAAGTTCTCTAAGGGATTTATTGTATTCCCCAACTGTAGAAAAAGATCTATACATGATTGGGCTCAAAAGCTAAGTAACTATGTTACAAAGCCCAAAATTTGGTTTTTAATGGGTTTGGATTTTTGGGAAAAATTGGTTTTATGGGTAACATTTGGTTTTTGTCGGGTTGAAAAGAAATTTGGTTTTTAATGTTGGGAGCAAGATAAAATTTGGTTTTAAAATCTGGGAGCAAGTAAAATTTGGTTTTTAAAGGGTTTGGATTTTTGGGAAAAATTTGGTTTTGGTGGGAGACATTTGAAAATTTGGTTTAAAATGGGAGTAAAATAAAAATTTGGTTTAAGATGGGAGCAAGTAAAAATTTGGTTTTAAAATTGGGAGCAAAGTAGAGATATTTTTTTTTTTTTTTTTTTTTTTTTAAAGAAAAATAAAATTAAAAAAATAAAATTTGGTTTTTGAATGGGAGCAAGCCCACTGTGCAAGCCTCTAATGAAATGGAAGGAAGGCTGCGGCCCACAATCGGTTATCAGCTCAGCTGGGTTTAAACCCAGAGTCCAAAATACAAGTCCAATGGAAAATTTAAACAAGCCCACACAAAATAAATACAAGCCCACAAATTAAACAACAAGCCCACAAATAAATTATTACAAACCCAAAATAGAAAAATAAAAAGCCCAAAAAATTGGGTTAATTATTACAAGCCCACAATTAAATAAATTTGGAAGCCCACAGGTTGGGTTCTCTCAATTGAATGGGTTTAGGCTTACCTTTGTAGCACAGCCCAGCTGCTCTGATATTGTTGCAAAAACCCAGTTGGGTTTTGGTTCTTTTCCTTGGTGGCGTCCCAGCAGAGGAAAAACAGGTTCAGAACAGCAGGTCCAACAGCAAATGAAGTGAAGCAGATGCAGATGCAAATGCTATGCAGTGAAATGCAAAAATAGCAAAGAAAAACACAGATAAAACACAGCACCAATCCCCGGCAACGGCGCCAAAAACTTGGCAGGTCCGGAAAGGTGTGTAGAAATGATGCAATGAAAACGGGCCTACAGTAATACCGCAAGTGCACGGTCGTCGGTTGTAGCTCGTGCAAGTACGGGTCGATCCACAGAGATCGGGTGTGTTTCGGAAGTGTTTTAGCTAATTGGGTTTCTAGTTTGCTTTGGGCTTAGAAGCCTTTTGGAAGTGTTAGGCTTAATGTGCTATTGGGTTTGTTCTCTATAAAAAGAACTGAGCTTGGGCTCAGTTGGTCTTTGAAAAGCAAATTGGGCTTTGGCCTTTGAGTATAAGCTTATGGAATAAGCCCACAAGTTGGATTGGGTCTTAACCTTAACCTAAACTGGGCTTTGAGCCTTAGTGAAATGGGCCTCAGTGTACTAAACCTTGGGCTTTTGTTTCAGTCAAGAATCTGGGCCTTTGGGTTCAGTTGGCTTTGTTTAGCTAGGCTTTTGGAAGTGAACTGAGCCTTGGGCTCAGTTGGTTAGGCCTTGGAGAGCCAAGCAAGCAGAAAAAGGAAGAGGTGCAGCAGAAGAAGCAAAGCAGCACAAGTGCTGCAGTAGAAGAGAAAGGCAGCTGCAGCTTGGCAGCAGCAGTTGCAGAGGTAGCTGCAGTAGAAGAAGTGGCAGCAGCTTGGCAGGGCAGCTGCAACAGAGAGTGAAGGCAGCAACAACACAGCACAGGGCAAAAATAAGCAGTTAAGACTGCACAGCTGCACAAGTGCTGCACAGCAGGGAATGCAACAGCAGGAGCAAGAGCTAGGAAGGCAGCAGCACAAGGCCAAAAGGGCAAAAGCAATAGGAAAAAGTGACAGAACACATCAACTATAAGCAAAGAACAATGCAATTAGCAAAGGGAAAGAACACAGCAACAACAATCAGAAAACAGTGCAAGATGAGCCAAGGCCTGAGGCCAAGGGCAGGGAGAAGAAGAAGCTAACAAGGCTAAGGCAAAGCTAAGGCATACCAATGGAATGGGAGGAGAATTAGCTTGCTATGAGCACTAACTTCCTCCCATTGCACAATCACAACAATGCAATAGAGTTAAGCAATTACATGGAGTGGGAAGAAAATTAGCTTGCTATGAGCACTAATTTCTCCCCACTGCACAATCAAAACAGTGCTTTAAAGCTCTAACCTAGCATACCATCATTTCTTAACAATGAATTAAACATAACAGTGACATTAACAAGAGCAAGCAGGATATGAAACCAAGCACTAACAGTGATTAACATTAACCTAAACAGGATACTATCATACATTTAAACTACAAATATAAACATTAACAGTGATTCATTTGTAACTGAAATTGAACATTAAAATTAAACTAAACCCTAAAGATTTAAACCTAACCCAAATTGGGTGGTTACTTGGCTAGTCCAAGAACAAGTTTTAACATCTCATACACATCCCCTTTTATACCCAAATTAGCAAATTAGGGTTTACACCCATTTTCCCCAAAAATATTCAATAAACAGTACAATTAGGGTTTAACTTTTATTACCCAAAACCGAGGAATTGACTCTCTTATCTTCGACCCATTCCTCCTCTGATCTTCCTGCTCCCTCTCCTGTGTTCAATTGATGTCTAGAGCCTCATCTATTTTAGTGATTTCCAACCTAGGGTTTAGAATGGTGAGAAGTCACTAAAATAGATGGCTAGAGAGATAAAGGAACGGACTGGGGAGGTACTGATGATGTTGGTGAAGAAGTGATGGTGTTGCAGAGGTGAGGTGGTGGCTGGAAATGGTCGGGGAAGGTGGTGGCAGAGAGGTGGCTCTGCAAATGTCGGGTGAAGGAGATGAAGTTTTGGGGCGATGGGTTGTTTGGGTGGATAATAGGCTTCGGTGCTAGGGTGTGAAGCGGGAGCATCTGGTTCGATGTTTGGCGAGCTGAGCCGCGAGATGCGAAGCTGGTAGGTGAATCGGACGGTGATGCGTAGTGAAGCTTGTAGCGACCGTCAGATTATATGATACAACAAAATCAACGATGCCAGATGGAGTTAGGTGTTGTAGTGTTAGGCGGAGATATCAAACTTTGATGCACAGCAAGGGAGCGACCGTTGGATTCAACTACCATCTAATCTGAAGGCTTGGAATTTCAGCGCTGTGGTGCTCGGCAGAGACTTCAGATTTTGATGCTCTATGAAGGAGCGACCGTCGGATGCTTCTGAGAAATGATCTGATGGCTGAGAACGGAGGCGCTTTTGTGGGTAGAAAATGAGGTTGTGCGCACCACTCTTCGCGGTTTCCTTGCGTAATTTCTCCCGGCTTTTCACTACTTTTCTGCTCTTTTTGCTCCACGACTCATCCGAACTTTATTTATTACCTAAAAATGCAAAATTAAGTAAGAAAAATATTTATTCTTGAAAACAATGAAAATACAGAATATGGGATAAAATGTAGAATTAATGCATAAAAGATGAGTTAAAATGCCAACAAAAAGGGATAAATATATACAATATTTGGCACTCATCACCCCACAACAGAGTGGTCTTGATGAAAGGAAGCATAGACACATTACTGAAATGGGAAATACTCTTCTTTAAAATGCTTCTTGTCCAAAAGAATTTTGGTATGATGTTTTTTTGGCTTTAACTTTTCTCATAAATTGGACTCCAACTCCAGTTCTTGGTCATAAATCTCTTTTTCAAGTTTTACATAATACTCCTCCAGAATATTCTTTGTTGAGAGTTTTTGGTTGTATTTGTTATCCATTTTTGGGACAGTGAAGAACCGACAAGTTATCACCTAAGTATGTGAAATGTGTTTTTATAGGTTATAGCACTTTACATAAAGGTTATAAATGCTATAACCTTGTCTCAAAAAGAACTTATATTTCCAGACATGTCATTTTCTCAGAAACAAAGTTCTATTTTTTTTTCTTCTTCTACTGTTGAGTCTTCTACCATTATCAAAGTCCCTTCTGTTTTATTTTTTGTTCCTTCATCTAGTATTGTGACAAGATCCCAATCTGGTATTGTTAAAAAAAATGAATTTCCTGATCATGTTTTACATCATTTTGTTAAACATCCTATATCTTTTGGTTTTATTTCTTTGCTTTCCATTCCTAAAGAACCAATATCTTTTAAAGCTGCAATTCAAATTCCTGACTGGCAAGTACCAATGAGAGATGAAAATGATGCATTAATTAGAAATGGAACATGGGATTTGGTTGATCCTGAACCTCATATGAACGTATTGGGATCTAAGTGGGCTTATAGAGTAAAGTTGAAGTCAGATGGCACTATAGATAAACTTAAGTCGGGATTGGTTGCTCAAGGATATAACCAGCAAGATGGAATAAATGATGGTGCAACATTCAATTAGAGTAGTTTTAACTTTAGTTGTTACTAAGGGATGGAAAATAAAACAATTGGATGTATCCAATCCATTCTTGCATGGTGATCTTATAGAAGATGTTTACATGAAACATCCACCTGGTTTTGAAAGTACTGAGTTTCCTCATAAAGTCCGCAAATTGAAAAAGAGTCTCCATGGTTTAAAACATGCACCAAAGGCATGATTTGAGAAATTTAGTTCTTCATTACTTGTTTATGGTTTTGTAAGAACTGTTTCATAGTTTTCTATGCTTGTGTATGTTGTTGGTTCTGAAATGATGGTTTTGCTTCTTTATGTGGATGATATTATTCTTACTGGTTATTCAGCAAGTTTGATTGATCGTTTGGTTACATATTTCAGTGTTGCCTTTGCAATGAAATATTTGGTGGATTTACATTTTTTCTTGGATATAGAAGCTATTAGGAATGTTGATGGTATTTTGTTAACACAAAAGAAATATGCTTTGGAGTTAATGGATAAGGCTAAGATGTTGGAATGTAATCCATGTAGTACACCTGTAGCTAAAGGTCAAAGAGTTTCAATTTCTTATGGTGTTTTGTTAACAAATCCTTCTGAGTATAGAACCATAGTTGGTACGCTTCAATACTTATGTATGAAAAGACCAGATATATGCTTTGGAGTTAACTATGTGAGTCAGTACATGCATTCTCCCATTGATGTTCATATGTTATTGGTTAAGAGAATTCTAAGATACTTAAAGGGTTCAATTAGTATTGGGATCACAATGAGAAAAGGTGATATTGATTCTTTGACAGCATACACAGACTCTGATTGGGGTAACTGCCCAGAAACAGTTAGGTCTACTTGTGGTTTTGCAATCTTTTTGGGGTCTTCTTTGGTTTCTTGGTCTAGTAAAAAACAACCTGCAATTTATGGATCTACAGCTGAGGCAGAGTATGAGTGTTTATTAGTGGCTACTGCAGATTTGGAGTGGCTTTCTTCTGTCTTGTCTGAGCTACATATTTCATTAGTTCAACCTATTACTCTATATTGTCATAATACAAGTGCAATATATTTAACAACTATTCATGTTTCTCATTCCAGGGCAAAATACATAAAAATTCACTATCATGTTGTAAGACAGTTGGTTGCAAGTGGTTTTCTATCAGTACAACATATTGCCTCAGAGAATCAGTTAGCTGATCTTTTTACTAAAGGACTATGTGCTCCAGTGTTTTCTTCTTTACTGCATCAGTTGTCGGGAACTTCTTTATCATCTTCCAATGAAGATTCTTCTACAACAACAGCTACTTCCTCTGGTGTTGAAGATTTTACTGTTGCTACTACAGTTTATTGTCTTAGTGACGTTCCTTATCATGTTAGACATGCTTCAGTTTAATTGTTGTTTTTCTACTTTACCGTCTTCTTTCTGTTCAAACTGTTTAGGGTCACCCTCTATCAGTTTGAGGGGGGCTAATTGGATAGTTACTCAAGTCAAAGTTATTTGACTTGACTCGGTTCAATTGAGTCAGTATCTGAGTTAGTGTCTGAGTTTGTATCTGATTCAGACAACATAAATGTGTGTAACAAACATGTCCAAAACACTTCTTTGTAGGAAATTCTGATTTTACACAGTAATACAACTTCTTCCTCTTCTTTTATTCATCTTGTTTAACATCATACATATCTTGATTATCATGAGAGCATAAAATTTCTCAATTACCTTTGGTGAGCTTCACAACCATCTTCCCCAGAGGAGATTATTATTCAAGACAAAACTAGCTCTCTACAAAATAATGCTAATGCAAAGGGTTCTTCAAGTCGTCATAATTCCACCAACATAATTCATGGTTCTAATTCAGTCAACAATCGTGGATCTGGTTTTTGTCGCGATTTTCGTTCAAACTAAATTTTATTGTCGACCATCTTTCAAAGTTTGGCCATATCAGGGATATACATTTGTATAGCTAATTTAACAAAACTAATTAAAATTTGGCCAAAGACCGTGAAAACACCAATTAACCATAAATAAAGTAGAAAATCAAACTAAAACTAAACACAATACAATATTTTGGTGAATTGATCCAAACTTCAACTGGTGGAAAGGTAGACAAATATATAGAGATTACATGCCTTTCTTACAAGGGTTACAGAGATGTTTTTGGCGTAACATAAGCTAGCAATTATAGAGAATATATTTGCAATAAATCCATATCAATCTGTAGCGTAACACAAGCTAGTGATTGATACGTGATTTTCTCTTGGCAGCTGTTACCAGAAGAGCTTTGACTGAGTCTTGATGAGATGTATTCCTAACATCCCCCTCAAGTTGTGCATGACTGGCCGAATGTTCAACTAGGCTCTGAGAAACTCAAATCTTACAGAAGCAAGACCCTTTGTAAAAATGTCAGCTAGATGACCTTTTGAGGAAATAAACTTTACCGGTAGTGTTTTGTTTGCAACTCTTTCTCGTACAAAATGGTAATCAATTTCAATGTGTTTCATTCGTGCGTGAAAGACTGGATTTGCTGTCAGATAAGTTGCACCCAGATTGTCACACCACAATGTAGGAACTTGTACTACAATGCCCAATTCATGCAATAGTGACTGAAGCCATATCAATTCTGATGTAGCTATGGCTATGCCTCTGTATTCAGCCTCAGTACTGGATTTAGAGACCGTTTTTTGCTTGCATGCACTCCACGAAATAAGATTACTGCTAAAGTAAATACCGTAGCCACTTGTTGATCTTCTATCATCTAAACTGCCATCCCAATCAGAGTCTGAGTAGGCATGAAGTGTTGTATCCGCTGAAGGACGGAAAACTAAACCATAATGCACTGTATGTTTGAGATATCGTAGGATTCTCTTAACTAGATCCCAATGCTCAACAAAAGGATTATGCATATACTGACAGACTTTGTTGACTGCTACCGCAATCTCTGTTCTGGTGAGATGAAGATATTGTAAAGCTCCACAGACACTACGATACAGAGTAGGGTCCTCAAATTTCACACTTCCGTGTTTACTGATATTGGCATTCACTGGAAGAGGTGTAGAGACTGGTTTAGCAGCATTCATTTTTGTTCGTTTGAGTAGGTCAACTATATACTTCTGCTGACTGAGTATCACTGAAGTGTCTTGGTGGATTACTTCTATGCCTAAGAAGTAACTTAGGTTTCCCAGATCCTTTACTGCAAAGGCAGAGCTCAGATTAGTAATAATATTGGTGATAAGAGCAGAGTTTGAACCTGTGATGATGATGTCATCAACGTAGATGAGGACATATGTAACTCCTTCCGATGCTTGTTTTATAAAGAGAGAACTGTCAGAAATAGAACCCTTGAATCCCAGTGCAATGAGAAAATTACTTAATTTGGAAAACCAAGTTCTCGGAGCTTGTATCAACCCATAAATCAATTTGTTGAGCTTACAAACATGATTAGGATAGTCAGGATTGACATACCCTGGTGGTTGCTTCATATATACGGCTTCATTTAACTCACCATGCAGAAATGCATTTTGGACATCTAATTGCTTCATCGTCCAATTTTGAGACACAGCAATTGAGAGAACAAGCCTTATCATGCTAGGCTTTATCACTGGGATAAATGTTTCATAGTAATCATGTCCCTCACGCTGATTATATCCTTGTGCTACCAATCTGGATTTGCGTCTGTCAGTTGACCCATCAGCTTTTTCTTTGACACGAAAAACCCATTTTGAGCCAATTAGATTCATCAATTCCTCATATGAAACATAACTCCAAGTTCCATTGCGAATGTTAGCATCAATTTCATCATCCATGGGTGGTCTCCATGTTGGATCTTTTGATGCTTCAGTATAAGATGTTGGAGCAGTAATATGTGTTGTCTCTAGTGGATATTTAGTTGCTTGCAGACACAACTTGTTTACAGGCTTTCTAATACCATCTCGAGCTCGTGTGACCATATGATACTGCTGAATTTGTGGTTGAGCTTGAGAAACAGTGATATCAGCTGCTACTGATGAAGTACCAACTGTAGTATTGTCTGTGGGTTGATCAATGATTGGAGATGATACTTCTGGCAGACTAGAGGACAACGGTTGATCAATTACAGCTTCAGCTTCAATGGATGGTGATGCTGGTTGGACAGGTTCAAATGATGCACTAGAAGATGGAACTGATAAAACAGATGAGCTTAAGAGCTTTGTAGTGAGTGATTTCTGTGTGAAGGTAGGAGAATTTACATGTTGCCTGGCAACAAATGGGAAGCTTGTTTCCACAAATTTGACATGTCGAGAGATATATAGCCTGTTGGTTGAAACATGTAAGCATAAATAACCTTTGTGAGCACTATTGTACCCTATAAAAACACATGGTAAAGATCTTGGTTCGAGTTTGTTTGAGACATATGGTCTAAGACATGGATAGCATAAACATCCAAAAACTCTAAGAGAGGAGCAGTCAGGAGTCTTGTTGAACAATAACTCTAAAGGAGATTTACACTCAGTTTTTGAAGATGGGAGTCTATTGATGAGGTAACATGTAGTTGTGAAAGCTTCAAACCAGTAGGATTTTGGCATTGAGGCATGAAAAAGAAGTGCTAAGCCTGACTCTGTTATGTGTCTAATTCTACGTTCTGCAAGATCGTTTTGAGATGATGTATGAGGACATGAAAATCTATGTATAACTCCTGAGCTATTTAGAAAGGCAGTGAACTTTTTAAACTCTCCCCCATTGTCTGACTGAAAAACTTTAATCTTGAGATCAGTTTGATTCTCAATGATTTTTTTGAATTGAATGAACTCAGGAAATGCATCTGATTTACGAACTAGTGGATAGATCCATGTGTAATGTGTGAAAACATCCATAAGCAGAAGATAATATCGATATCCATTTCTAGATAAGTAAGGAGATGTCCATAAATCAGACACAAGTAAGCTCAATGGCTTATCGGTTACAGTACTACTATTTGGAAAGGGAAGTTTATGACTCTTGCTCACATGACAAGAATGACAGAACTCAAACTTCTTATTGGAAACTGGAAGGGAAAAATGTTTAATGACTCGAAAAACAGTACGGAGCATTGGGTGTCCTAGACGTTGATGCCACAATGGAATAGTGTTGGTTACTAGAGCAGTTGGAGTTGTATTGGTAATCTCTCGAACATCATCAAACATGTAGAGCCCATTCTTACTCCTGCCTTGCAACAGTGTTTTCCTGGTTTTGAGATCCTTTACATCAAAGAAATTGGAGTGAAATTCAAAATATACATTATTATCTTTGCGGAACTTTGAAACAGAAAGAAGATTTTCTTTTATGTCAGGCACATGAAGTATATTTTTGAGATGAAAAGATCGATTATTATGGGTAAAAGAAGCATTACCAATATTTTCAATGTGTAGAGCATTGCCATTTCCTACACGAACTTGTTCAGTTCCATCATATTCATGCCTGATGTTCAGATTGTTGAGATTTGCAGTTAAGTGATGAGTTGCTCATGTGTCAGTCACCCAATTGTTATCAGCAGGACCACCAGGTAAAGCAAGATATGCAGCTAGTTCTCCTCTTTGTGGTGCATTTTTATCTTTGCGAAACCAGCAGAAACTTGCATTATGGTTTTTGCGATTGCAAATCCAACAAGGACCTAGTCCTTGATCTCTTTTAGGCTGTCGATTGTGTTGATTTTGCTGACGAAAACCTTGATTTTGTTGAGATCGATTCTGGGGAAACCTTCCTTGCTCTTGTTTTTGATATGGTGGTGCAGTAGACGAAGAGGCAATATTTTCCATTGGTTGCTGAATAGAAGCTAGTTGTTGCTCAAGTCTCATATCATATGCGATCAGATGTGCATAAAATGCATCCATATCTATCTTTTCGACAGTGCTCAGCGAAGTGACAATTGAATCATATGCTTGATCCAGCCCACTCAAGATTGATTGCTGAATATCATCTTCAGAAAGTGCATTCCCTGATGCTGTAAGGGCATCAAATAATTGTTTAGATTTTGCAAAATAATCATACATGGAGCTGTTACCTTTGCGCAAACTCATTAGTTTCCTTCTTAGATTCATCTGATGTGCCCTTGTCTTGGGTGCATATCTTTTTTCAAGTGCATCCCAGACTTCTTTTGAAGTTGTTAAACCAGATAGACGACCTAATACTCCTTCTGTGAGGGATGAAAGCAGCCAGCCTAGTAGGATCTGATCCTGTTGTTCATACTTTTCATATGTAGGATTTGATAATGGTGGTAAATCAACTTGTGTGTTTGGTATGGCTGGTGATGGTCTTGCATAAGTACCATCTACACATCCTTCTAAACGATAGCCCTTCAGTAGTGGCTTGAATTGTGTCTTCCATAAAAGATAGTTGGTATCATTGAGTTTGATGTTGATGAGATGGTTAATGTGAATTGCTTTGGATGTTTCTGGTGCTGCCATTGATGCGGAAAAATGAAGAAAGCGTGGTTTATGATCTTTCTGGCTGATACCAAAACAGAATACAATATTTTGGTGAATCGATCCACACTTCAACTGGTGGAAAGGTAGACAAATATATAGAGATTACATGCCTTTATTACAAGGGTTACAAAGATGTTTTTGGCGTAACATAAGCTAGCAATTATAGAGAATATATTTGCAATAAATCCATATCAATCTGTAGCGTAACACAAGCTAGTGATTGATACGTGATTTTCTCTTGACAGCTGTTACCAGAAGAGCTTTGACTGAGTCTTGATGAGATGTATTCCTAAGAAAACTCGTACTCTTGTTTCTTCCTTTGATTCCTTCCTCCCAAAAATTGAGCCCGTTTGCCATGCGGCAGGCACCTTATCGTGAGCCTACTTCTGAAAGACCATTCTCTAACGAACGAACCAAGTTTTCAAAGTAAGTCCTTGTGATACTGGTCAGGTCACGAAGCTTTCTAAGGAAATGTATGAAGTCTCCGGCTGCATCATCTTCTTGGGGATATAATATATATTTCTGAATTTCCTGTTCTGCGCATTCATGGAGCCTTTCCAAGCACAACTCAGCTTCACCTTGATGATAATCAAGGAGTGGTTTCCTTACATGCTCACTTGTAGGCAAGTAATATGCATAGACATAACTCCATTTTAGAACACGCCTGCACTCCATAATCTGTTGCCAAGCATCTGTAATGAAGTCAAGCTCAACATCAGTCTTATAATAGCTGTACCTAAGCATTGCTAAATCCCGAGATTTGAATTTCTGCAAGCTTTCAGCTGCTTTAAGCCTTGACTTTTGGTTTTCAACAAATCTTTCGTAGTAAAAAGCATATTTATCCAAATAATCTTTAGCTTCTTTCTTTATTTTTTCTTCCTCGTCATATACGCCCTCTGCTCTTGCTTTTTCATAAACATTACACGAGTAGTAATCACCTGCACTCTCCCAATGAGCTGACCAGTCACTAAGGCAGAGCCAGCAGAATTCAAATCCGCAACGGCATGTCATATGCATACCCCCTTGGTTTTTCTGAATTGGTCTTTTGCATTTTGGACATGGTTTGGAGTTGGCAAATATCCAAGTTAGGTTTTCAGGCTCATTACTATTCTGCATGGTCCACTTTCCCGCAGTGTCGCAGTCAACCGGACGATGTGCTTCGCCAAGACAATTCCAGCAAAAGCTATGTCCGTTATTGCAAACAACGTCATAAATCGAACTATCTCCAAAGAAGCAGTAACCTAAATTATCTCCAATAAAGCCAACAGCATACTCACAGCCAGGACCAGGGCACCATTTGATATTTCTCTGATCATCGACGTAAGATCTGACAAGGTAACGAGAATACTTCTCCTTATCTTCATCAGAAACCAGATCATTAATCATGTCTTGACCAACAGCGGCAGCACAAGATGGTTCAGGACATTGCATCTTTAAACATCCAGGTCCTTCACTAATATTTTTGCTAACATATTGTGTCCAACATAATTTACAAAAGAGATGACCACAAAAAGTAGCGCACACACCATCGCGAGGGAACTCATGAAAGCAGATCGGGCACTTGATTGTACTCTCGATGGATTGAATCGTAGCTAATTGGTTCTCTAACAACAACCCAACATCCTTGCGAACTTTTTCTTCGTTGGCAAACCATGCTTCCTGCACTCTGACAACGTTCCAGTCGTAGTATCGCAACAAGATGGTTGCCGATGCTGTTGCAATGTAAAGCACAGTAGATATCTCTGTAATATCTTCTTCCTGTAGCTTACGTAAATCTCGCTCCTTTAGCACAGTATATCTTTTTTCTGGCCAATTACAAGCGGATCTAAGATCATCGTTAACTGTCTCTTCTAGATCACTGTCAGAACTCCAGTTCTTATCTTCTGTACCCATTATTCTCGACTTGAACCTCTTCTCAAACCTAGGTATCTACTGCGCCGTGAATAGAATTAGGTACTGATCGAATAGACAAGTATACATATATATAATATATACGCGGATTTCCTAAACTTGAAGCAAACCAAGACTTGCCAGAATTAGGAATCTGTTACTTTTGGCAATGATTCGGAATCCGTTATTTTGGGCAATGAAATTAAGGTTGTTCCTAAGCCGACTTGACAGATGAGGTGTCGATACAGGGCGGAAGCTCCGCTCGGTTGTGATCGACTTGACAGGTAAGGTTTAAGGGGTGGTACCTTGCTCTTTAAGACATTACTTGGGCTGTTGGGCGTATGAATCTGTGGAAGTTAGATTGGTAAAACTTTATAGTTATTCACCCGAGTGCCAGAGTGTAGTATTGTTGTGGACTATCCATGTCTCTGGCTTTTAGATCCGGGACGAAATGTATTCAGAATTGCCCATTTCCATACCATAGTTATTTCTGTTGAATGTGTGTACTAGGCATCAAAATGTAAGGCTCGGAATTTCCGCATATTCCAACAGTAGGAGTACATATATTTAAAATTTAGAAACAGCACACATACAATGATACACACGCAAAGATGTCTTGTGAGCTTATGGTCATCTTCATGAAGTTATGAAGTTACACCTCGGAACCCAAGGCCTGACATGTTGAACAGACAACAAGAAGTAAGATATGGCCCAATGACACATTACAAGGTGTTTGAAATCCATAGATCCCCCAACAAACTTTTCATTCTTACTTTTCTTCCGGTTCACCATCTGCCATTGCCAAAAATGAAGAGAATTTAAATGAGTAGTACAACTGCTCTGAGGAATGAGTAATGCAATCTTATAAACCTTACCTCTTCATTGGCATCTTCTGTTGTTGGAAAATCTGGATGCGCAACCCGCAAAGGAACCTCAAACTTGTAAGCAAAGGGTAGTGCAAAACCAGAAAATGCGCAAAGGAACCTCAAACTTGTAAGCAAAGGGTAGTGCAAAACCAGAAAATGTTTTGAGAAGGAAAAAAAAAATGATTCCGACATACCGGATTCGAACCAGTGACCTGACCTAAGGATCAAGCTGCAAACTACTACAGTCCTCCGCTCTACCAACTGAGCTAAGGTCGGAATTTGTCTGTTCTGAGGGATTAACGTACATATTCACTTAGATGGTTAAAACCATGTCTGTCATATGTCAGGCAGTCGCATATTCAATACTTTCAATGTTGCAATCTGAAAAATATGCAGGTGATCATTCAAAGAGGCTTATTTCGAATGAAGACTACTATAAGGCATAACATATCCCGTACTAGGCAAGATACTTGTACCCATACAATAAGGTTCATTTCTTTGCTGTCGTAGTGTCATGAATCTGTATGGCTCTCCATGTGCAAACCTAAATTTCATACTGCAGCGCCTTCGCCTTCATGATCTGGCTTGATTCGCTGGTGTCCGAGCAAAATCTAAGCAAAAAGTCTATACTAACAAAAGTCTATACTAAGGATTAAGCTGCAAACCACTACAGTCCTCCGCTTTACTAACTGAGCTAAGGTCGCAACACTGTTCAATTCGAGGAATTATCATATATCAGCTTCTTATCTATAATATCATGCATATTGCCGAGGAATATCATGCATGCTCGGACGTAGCGGCATAGCTCTACATTTAGCAACTATTCTGAAAATGACATATAGCCGTTGGAAGTCAAAGAGGCTGATTTCAAACAAGATTACCTATACGGCTTGTCATTGCCTGGCACATATAGCATTAGTCAAAATACCGTACGTTTAAACCCATACTAAATTTTGGTATCTGTGCAATTGCGAGCAAAGTCTAAGCAAATCGCACAACAAAGTTTATAAAATTCACAAAAGAAGTACAGTTACCTGGAGCGGCCTTTTCTTACACTTTGAAAGTTGCACGACATAAAAGATAATTCCGACCTACCGGATTCGAACCAGTGACCTAAGGATTAAGCTGCAAACTACTACAGTCCTCCGCTCTACCAACTGAGCTAAGGTCGGAATACTGTTCAATTTGAGAAAATTATAGTATATGATCACTGACGTGGCGATCTGCTTCTTGTCTCTAGATCTACATATCTGACATGAGTGGGATGCATACATAGCTCTAACGGAAGTGACTATTTTGAAAATGACAAATAGCTGTTGCAAGTGATTAGTCAAAGAGGCTGATTTCAAACAAGACTACCTATGAGGCTTGTCATTCCTGGCATGTCTAGTACTAGGCAATATACTGTACATTTGTACCCATACAATAAGGTTAGTTTCTGTGGCATGCTGTATACCCTTATCGCAAAAGAACCCCACAACAAGCATAAAACATGTAAGTAAAGGGTAGTGCAAAACTTCAGCCGAGTCATTATTTCGGTTGGCCATAATTATCTAACTGTGTTAAAAGACTCAGATATGCGGAAATAAATATATGTGCACGATTCTCATTAAAAGGTAAACAATTAGTACCTGATAAGGAAGTAAACAAGAAAGAGAAATGAGAAAACAAAGAAATAACAGAATTCTGGTTATGTGAAACCCTTACCTCTTCATCGGCTTATTCTGCTGTTGGAAAATCTGGATGCCCTTCTCGCAAAGGAACCTCAGTGATTCCTACAAGCATCAAACATGTAAGCAAAGGGTAGTCCAAAATTTAAGCTGAGTCATTAGGTTGGATACAATTTACAAACTGTGTTCTCAAAGACTCGGACCTGCGCACATAAATACATACACGTGCATGATTATCATTAAAATGTAAGCAATTACCCGATAAAGAGAATAAGATTGCCAAATTGTCAACAATTAAGATTGCACCACTGTTTCACTAATCCATTTTGAAAGGTAAGGATAGATGACTGTTTCACTTGTAGGAAGGATTCCAATACAAACCCCTGAGTCAGTACCTCCAGTATTCATCTCCCAAGCAACCTAAAAAAGTGTGAACTGTAAATGAACGAGTAGGACGTTAACTATTGAACCCATAAGATTAAAAAAAAAAAAAGTATATAAATCACAATCACAACAAGACGTTGATATAAAGCAGAGGTTACTGGTAGAGACAACAAATATTTTTTGTATTGGCCCTGGAGAACAGACATGCAAAATTGGCGAATACGATGAAATATTAGAAAAGATGGTTTGTGTTTGCTTAACAAAACTAGTCATTTTAAGAATTTTATTTGAGCCAAGAACTTTATGTTCCATCAGCTACAAATGAGTGAGGACGGATATGGGTCTACCCATTTAAAACAGCAAAGACAACCTAATCTCAGTTAAAACAACAAAGATAAACTACGCTGGAACTTAATTATAATCAACTCCCAGCCAGGTTTATACACTAGAAAGCAAGCAGCTTTGTGGTTGACCAGCAAAAAGAAATCCAAGAACAGGATCCTGAAAAAACTATAACTAAGATAAAATTTCCCTTCTGATTGAAGAGCTTTAAGATGAAAAAATGTTTCCGACCTACCAGAGTTTTAAGATGAAAAAATGATTCACACCTACCGGATTCAAACCAGTCCAGTGACACTAAGGATTAAGCTGCAAACTACTACGGTCCTCCGTTCTAGCAACGGAGCGAAGGGCGGAACAATGTTCATTTTGATGAATCATCTAATCTACTCATTTAGATAGCACTCTTGTCTCTAAAACCATGTCCGACATGAGTCAGATGCATAATCGGACTTAGCCCTCCCAGAAGTAGCCAAATCTAAGACTTAGAATCCCTTCCAGATTTTTTATGATGCAAGTTGAAAAAATTGCAGGTGATAATTCAATGAGGCTGCTTTCTAACGAAGACTACCTATAAGGCTTGTCACAGAATGGCACATCTGGTACCAAGAAATACATTTGTACCAATACAATGAGGTTAGTTTCTTTGCAGTCGTAGTGTCATGAATCTATATGGCTCTCCATGTGCAAACCTAAATTCCGTATCGCAGTTCCTACACCTTTGCGTTCATGATCTGGCTTGATTAGCAGATGGCTGAGCAAAACCTAAGCAAATTGCGCAACAAAGTCTATATAATTAACAAAAGAAGTACAGTTATCTGGAGTGGCCTTTTCTTACACTACAAAAGTTGCATGATACTTCCAACAAAAGCACAGCAAAACTTTAGTTACAAGAAGCATTCACCACTTGAGCAAAACCATCCCAACCGTTTTCCTAACTGGCTCTTCAATGATTTGTTGAACCATGATGAGTTGCAGAATGAATCAACAAACAGTCTGTTCGGTTGATCCTGACTCCTTGAGAAAATACGACGAAGATAAACTTATCTGGAACTTTTGTAAAAACCAAACTACCTCTGCCTGTTTTAGAGACAAGCCAGTTGACTTTCCCGGCAAAAAGAAATCTAACAGGATCAGGGAAAACTATAGCTAGGATCAAAATTCCTCTTAGATTAAAGAGTTTTGAGATAAAAAATGATTCCGACCTACCGGATTCGAACCAGTGACCTAAGGATTAAGCTGCAAACTACTACAGTCCTCCGCTCTACCAACTGAGCTAAGGTCGGACACTGTTCAATTTGAGAGTTATCGTATTTTATCACTTAAGTGGTGTTCTGCTTCTTGTCTCTAGGTCTATATATCTGACATGAGTGGGATGCATACTCGGACATAGCTCTACCAGGTGAGCTGTCATAGGCTGGAGCCGCCTGGCACATCTAGTACTAGGCAAAATACGGTACATCTGTACCCATACAATAAAGGTTAGTTTCTGTGGCATGATTCTGTATGGATTTGTCCATGTGCAACACCAAAATTTCGTATCTGAGCAATAGCGAGCAGTATCTAAGCAAATCACATACAAAGTCTAAACAAATAACAAGAGAAATACGGTTACATGGAGATTTTAGAAGCATAGTTGATTTAATCGACAAACAAACCTATACCATTGTTCCATATGTTTTTCAATAATCCAAAATAATATGCGTTATGGTTTTGTGAAACCCTTATCTCTTTATGCGCTTCTAACGTTGATGGAAATCTGTAAACCCTTCTCGCAAAAAACCTCGCAACAAGCATAAACGGGTAGTGACTTCAGCTGAGTCATTATTTCGGTTGGCCAGAATTTTCAAACTGTGCTAAAAGACTCGGATATACGTAAATATGATATATGTGCATGATTCTTACCTGATAAAAAGAGGTTAGGATTTCCAATTCTCGACAAACACCAGTGTTTGACTAATCCATTTTGAAAGGTACGGATAGGAAAGATTGCAATAGGCACATCTGAGTCTGTACCTCTGACTTACTCCCCCGAGCAATCTAGTAGAGTATAGCTGTAAATATGTGAGTAAGTCGGGAACTACTAAACCCTTAAGGTTGGAAAAAAAAATAGAGTAAATAAATCACAATAAAAACAAGAAGTTGATACAAGGCGGATGTTCCTGGTAGAGTCAACACAAAATAAACCCAACAGAAGCCTATCAGCTAGAATCACACAAACATTACTTCAGTGGAGGTCTCAAACAAGAGTAGTACAGCTACACGGAGTTGACCTTATCTTACACTTCGAAAGTTGCAAAATATTGCCAATAAAAAGTAGCAAATTTTTTGGTTGTATGAAACGTTCAGTTAGTTCCACAAGAGCGGAAACATTCCAACTTTTCTGTAAAACAGGAGGAGACAAGATGGATGTAGTGAAGTTGTACAGGTTTGGGATGGTTAAACACCAAAAATTAGTCTCTTTCACCAGGTGAGGTTTACATCCCAACCCAAGGAAGGGATCTACTTATTGAGGGCGACAGTGAATTGTGGTGGTGTCTCTGGCAGTTCACATTCAAATGCATTTTTGTTTTTTCTAATAATCTCTATAAAAGAGTATCTGGAAAGAAGTTCTTTATAACCAACCACCTGCCTGATTTGGAAACTAGCTAGTAAGCAGCTTCGCACTTGACTTCCCTGGCAAGAAAAAATCCAACAACGGGATCAAGAAAAACTATAACTAGGATTGAAATTTCGGTTTGAGATGCAAAAATGATTCCGACCTACCGGATTCGAACCAGTGACCTAAGGATTAAGCTGCATACTACTACAGTCCTCCGCTCTACCAACTGAGCTAAGGTCGGAATATTGCTCATTTTGAGGAATTATTAGGTTTAACTATTTAGGTGGCTTTGTCTCTATGGCCATATCTGACATGAAATAGCCATTTTCACGCCCTCCACAAGTAACCACATCTAAATTTTTGAATCCTTCTAAAATTCTTGAATTGATGACACAATCTGATAAGATAGCAAGTGACTATTCAAAGAGCCTAAACTTGTCACGGCATGTCACATCCGCACATCTATTCCTAGGAAAATATGGTAAATTTGTACCCATACACTAAGGTTAGTTTCGCCCGGGTCGTTCAGTCATGAATCTGAATGGATGTCCATCTGCAACACTTAAATTTCGTACCTGCACTCATGCACCTTTACGTTCATGATCTTGCTAGTTTAGCAGATACCCGAGCAATACCTAAGCAAATTTCACAACACACTCTAAACAAATAGCAAGAGAAGCATGGTTACATGGAGTTGATGGTTATTTTACACTTAGGAAGTTGCATGATATTTCCAACAAAAGTAGCAAAATGTTGGTTGTGTGAAGCATTCGAATCCATATCTCAGGAGCAAAACTATTGCCACCCTTCTGTCTATGGACAACATTGTGAATAAGCAAAATCATCTAATCACATCAATTCTCCCAACATAAATGCCATAAAACTACAATAGTTTTACATCTAATTTCTTGGGCCAGAAAATGCAAAGCTCACAACAACACAAACATATATATCAATTGTGCATTTCCTTGAGCAGAAACAAACAGAACTTGGAATTAATTACCTGATGCCCTCTTTTTCAGTTTAATACCACCAGAAATTGCTAGAGTTCCGATTTTGTCCCGGAGACACAGTGAGAGAGACATTTCGAATTGAAAGTGGTGCTATCCTAAATTAAAAAACCTAATTTCAAAAGCCCCAAATTGAAAAACCCTGATTCAAAATCAGGTAAAAAAATCCCCAAATACATCGCATAAGAACAAAGATTGAGCAATTATAACACCAAAACATAGTTAATTAGATAAGGTTCAGTGAAATTATACCTTTATCTTCACTGTTTCATCAACTGCCATAATCTCAACACACTAGCTCACTGGCTTGTTAGTGTTTGCACAGAAGGATAGGATACTCAATCGATTTCTTAAGGATACAAAAGAAAACCCTAATCCTTGATTGATTAAACCCTAACAAAGTAGTGGTGGGAGATTTCAGAGATCAGATGGAAGAAACCATTTTTGTTTCGGATTTACCCTGACACTTCCCGGTTAATTAGCAATAAGGGCGTTCTCGTCTCTTTAAGGCGTTCTCGTCTGTTTAAATTACATTTACAGGGGTTAGTCAAACCAGATTTCAAATGACTTTCAGAGAGTTTTCAAATCCAATGTTAGTAGGGTTGTTCATGGTCGGTTTTGGTTCGGTTAAAAACCGAACCAAAACCGAAACCAATACTATTGGTTTCTAAAAATCTAAACCAAACCAATCCATTAACCATTGGTTCGGTTTCCAAATGGTTCCAGTTGGTTTCGGTTTGTCCCAGTGGTTTTTGGTTAACCAATAATTATGTAAAACCAAAACAAAAGAAAACAAAAATTTACAGATATAAAAATCATAGTTGCCGATAGTACTGGTTTACACAAATTTACAGACAAAAAAAAATAAAAAAATATCAAGAATAGTTAAAGCTTACTCCAATTCTAGAGACAAAAGAAGATATATAATATATCTTAATTTAGTTATTGACAAATAAAAAAGAAGGAAGACGGGAAGAAAAAAGTCGAGTAGCAGCGGCTGTAGTTGGGGGTGGAGAAGGGAGACGACTGAGAGAAGGAGAAAGAGAAATAGGGAGAATATCATAATGAAATATTAGATTTAGGGTTTCTATTTATCCTCTAAATCAATGGGTAGAATCTAATACTTGTAAATCAACGATAGAAATTAAGTTTAAAAATTAATAGGTTTTCCAATGGTTTTTGGTTCGGTTTTAGAGGTCAAACCAAACCAAAACCAACACTATCGGTTTTCCACTTTCTACACCGTAACCAATCCATCAGGAAATGGTTCGGTTTGGTTTCTTTCTAATTGGTCTGGTTTGGTCCGGTTCCAGCGGAAAACCGAAACCATGTTCAGCCCTAACTGTTAGTCCAATGAGAATTTTTGTGAATCTCTTAATGTCTCTTGTTATTGGTTAGAGATTTTTTTTAAGTTATTTAAATTCTGTGAAACTCCTTGTTATTGGATTACGATTTCATAAGAGTCACTCCAACATCCTTGTTATTCCAATGAGAATTGAAAGTCATTGATTTATTGTTTTCAGAGATTTGGAGCGACTTTTTTAGGAAAATAGGCATGGTAGAAATCTCTCATCAAGAGGTGATATTTCTGGAGTCTTGGAAACTTGAGGATTATTTGTTTTTGAGAGAGTAGGACCTTTTTTTTTAGCTGATAACCAAGTAACGGTCCATTTGCGGAGTAAACCAACGGCGATATTGCATAGAAAATAAAATGAATGTGGGATGAGTGAAATAAAAAAAAACATGAAAACATAGGCATAAGGCAACAATGAGATTTGTTTTGACAATGAACACATATTTTACCATGCATTCATGGTACTTTTATTAAGATTATAACATGCATAATAAAGTAACTGGTAGATGTTTTGAATTTTTGATTAGATATTATAATCTGTCTCTACAAATCGCAGAGACTCTTTGCGCATATCAATGTTTTGTCTCTACAGGTCACAAAGACTCTCTAATATACTCTCAGAGAATCACTAGAAATCTCTATACTTTTAGAGAATCTCCGGGAGTCACTCAAATTACAAATATATGAAAGTTTATATAAATCTCAATTGACTACCTCCCTGTTACTTTCCACCTGTATTTTTTCTTTTCCTTAAAAATCCACCTGGACATGTCACATATCCATCTATTAACTTTGCGGACTGTTGAATGTGGATTGCTGCAAAGAGTTCGTTTCGTGAAGAATTCTATTGTCGGATGACGGGGACCTATTATATAACAAAAAAACACAAAAATACCTTTTGAAAACTTACTAATTACTGAATCTAATTCTACTCCCCTTGTCCTAAAATTTCTATCCTCTATTCTATTTTGATCTTTCCTAAAATACTGGGCAGCTTCTATTTATGTTCTTATTTCTTAATCAAAGTCTCGGATTAGGATAAAAAGTGTAGTTGAGCATTAGACTTTATGGCGTTCATCGATATTGAAGACGGAGACCTACTAAGGGGAGCTTGTGGAACTTCATCACAAAAGGTATGTGGAGACTTGAACTCATCTATCACTCAAAAGTATATTTACTCTATCTCCTATTTGTGATAAAAGTCGTATAGATATATAGACTTCGATTATCCACATTTGATATTTCGATCTGAGTTTAACTCGCTTACATATTTATCGAAGTATGTGTTGGCAAGCTTTCGCTTCAACCAAGTTCATCTTATAATCTTGACGAAAGTCAAAAGATGATCATGTGACAATCGCCTTGTAATATCTTATATGATTTGTGTGAGTCAGTCATTTGATGTAAACTCGGAATATTTCGTATTGATCATTCGATCACTTGAAAATTTCTTTGAAGCTAATAGTTTGTGTGAGACATCTATTGTCGTCTTCCAAGAATGTTTCAATGATTGAAATGGGAGTTTAGAACAAATAACTATGATTGGATATAGCACGGTATGCGTACTTGTATGCTAACTATTGCATGTTATTCCAAGTCGGGGAACCATAGTATGCATACCCGTACGCATACTGGTTGGTTTAGTGAAAGTCCGGGAACTTACTATGCATACCGGTATGCGTACTGGCGTGAGGTTCAGTTCCGGGAATTTCTGCTGAGTTTGGAAGGTATGCGTACATTTTCGCATACTGGAAAACCAAAACTAAGTCCGGAAACTTAGGTATGCGTACCCGTTTGCATACTTGATTAGGTTATGTGCTAAAATCGGTTTTTTCATGAACTAATACAATTATATATTAAGGAATGCAATCTTTTGCAAACTGTGGTTATAATGTTCATGGATTGATTCATCCTTCAATTGTGTCTTGTATACTTCTATGAGAATATATAAACAATTGAACAACTCTGGAACTAGTTTCATTTCAGTCATTTGAACTAGTTATGCATGGTTAAGATGAATATGGTTGATATGAAAGTGTTCATATGGCTAACTTCGGTTAACTATTGTTGAGTCAACAAGGTGCACACGTTTAGGTACGGTTACTCATATCTAAATGAAGTCACTTTTCATTTGTGTGCAACAATCTAAGTTCGATCTAACGGTTGAAAGATATTAGCTTGAGACTAATCAGGTTTTCATCTAACGGTGAATATTGAATGCTTTGCTACCAAGGTAACATTGATTACAAACCCTGATTTGAAGACTATATAAGGGAGAACTCTAGCAACTGGGAAACCTAATCTCCACACCTACTGTATGATACTAGGTGCGACTAGAGTCGATTCTCCTTTAACCTTAGGTTTTTCTAAAACCCTTTAGGTTAACGACTTGAAGACTTCATTGGGATTGTGAAGCCAGACCCAACTATTTTCTTTGTAGTTACGTGTTCTGATCTTGCTGTTTTCTATAGTGATTTATTACTATCTTCTCCAAGATTTACTCGAGATTTAATCTACGATAGGCAAGATAAAGAGTATTCACAAACATCTTCGTCTAATCGTTTGTCATTCCACAATATCTTGTTTCGCTACCATACGATTAAGATTATTGTGAGGTGATTGATATTTCTAGGCTGTTATTCAGGAATATAAGTCTGGTATATCAATTGGTTCATATTCACGTTGATTTATCAAAAGACGGAAAAAAAAACTCATAGGTATATCTGTGGGAGACAGATTTATCTATTCAATAGACTTTTTTGTGTGAGACAGATTAGTTTATCAAGTCTTCGACTTTGGATCGTAGCAACTATTAGTTGTGGGTGAGATCAGCTAAGGGAATCAAGTGCGAAGAATCCGGCGTGGTTCTAGAGGCGTAAGGAACGCGACTGTACCTTGATCAGTGTGAAATTGGTTAGTGTTAGAGCACTGCTCGGTCGAACTCGCATGCTTTGCTATATCAAGCATGTTTGTAAATGTTAATGATCAAAACTATAAGTCTTGATTTCTAGTCTGTTATACCTAAGTCTCAGACTAGGATAGTAAGTATAGTTGAGATCAAGGACTTCATGGAGATTCATCATACAAGTTGAAGAACTACTCAAGGAACCGGTGGAATTTCTCGACAAAAAGGTATGTGAAGACTTGAACTTATCTATTACTCAAAAGTCTATCTATTCTATCTCATACTTCTTGAGACGAAATTCATATGCTATATATATAGACTTAGATTATACACATTTGGTATTTCGAGCCGAGTATATCTCACCTATCTATATCTCGAAATATGAGTTGGTAAGTGTTTCGCTTCGACCATGTTTTTCTTTACCTAGTGACGCAAGTCATGATATGTTTCAATCACTTTGAAAATTGATTTGACGAGAAATAGTGTAACAACTATATAACGTCCTCTAAGAATTTTTAAATGATTGGAATGAGAGTTTAGATTACATAATCATAATGGACATAAGTATGTTGTGGAAACACATATGTGCATAAGTACTATACTGGAAGAATGGCTAGTATCCAAGTCCGCGAACCCAGTCCACGAACCGGAGAAGTTCTCAAACCCGAGAATTTCTGATGGAGTTTGTAAAACTCTATCCAGTACCTCAAAATTCGCGAACCTAGTCTGCGAACTTATGAAGGTTATATATCTGAAGATGATTTCTGAACTAAACTTATAAAGACTAAGGAATGCTTTTGCAAACCGTGGCTTTAAAGTTCATGAACCGATTCATGTGAATCAAATCATCTTTGCTTCAATTATTTCTTGTGTAGTACATAAGATTCCTTGCAATTGAACAACTCTCTAACTAGTTCATATGAGTCATTTGAACTAGTTATGGTGAAGAAGAAAGTGGTTGGTATGAAATGCTCAAATGGCTGACCTTTTGGTTGATTATTATTGAACCAACAATGTACACGTTTGGGTGCGGTTAACAAACCTAGAGCGTGCATTTCATTTGTGTATAACAAGCTAAGATTTTGATCTAACGGTTGAGATATATTAGCTTGAATCTAAATCAGGTTTTCATCTAACGGTGAATATTGTTTGCTTTGTGACCAAGGCGAAACCCTGATTTGAAAGACTATATAAGGGGACATCTAACAACTCTACAAACTAATCCCCACACCTTACACGTGATACTAATTTGCGTGCTAGAGTCGGTTCTCCTTTAACCTTTGGTTTTCTTCATCTAGAACCAGGTTAACGACTTAAAGACTTCATTGGGATTGTGAACCCATACCGATACTACTTTTATCGTAGTTGTGTGATATGATTTTGCATCTTATATCGTACGAGTACAATCAGATTGATTGGCTTGAGATTTGATATCTCCGATAGGCAAGATATAAAAAATAATCACAAACATCTTCGTCTCATCGTTTTTCATTCCACGACATCTTGTTTCTCTACCATGCGATTAAGATTGTTGTGAGGTGATTGATTTATCTAGGCTGTTCTTCAGGAATATAAGACCGGATTATCAATTGGTTCCTATTCACCTTGATTATATATCAAAAGACGGAACAAAAACTTTAGGGTTTTTCTTTGGGAGACAGATTGATTCTTTGATAGACTTGTCTGTGTGAGACATATTTGTTTATTGTCAAAGCCTGCGATTTTGGGTCGTAGCAACTCTTAGTTGTGGGTGAGATCAGCTAAGGGAATCAAGTGCGTAGTATCCTGCTGGGATCAAAGGCGTAGGGTGCAACTGTACCTTGGATCAGTGGGAGAATGACTGGAGTTCAACTACAGTCCAGTCCGAAGTTAGCTTGGAGTAGGCTATTGTCTGTAGCGGCTTAATACAGTGTGTATTCAATCTGGACTAGGTCCCGAGGTTTTTCTGCATTTGAGGTTTCCTCATTAACAAAACTTCTGGTGTTTGTGTAATTTCTTTTCCGCATTATATTTGTTATATAATATAAATAATACAGGTTTTGCGTTACATAAATCAATTGGATAGTCCGACCTAACGGTTGTTGATTAATATTGATTGATCCTTGGATATTGGTCTTTGGTACCATCCAAGTTATCTCTCTTTAATTGAGACTCGCAGTTTGCTTGAGTAAGATTAAATCGAGAGATTGAGATATTAACTCCTTGAGATACTTTTACCTAGATTGAGTCTGACTGTCTAGTTGATTCTCTAGAAAGTGTTTCGGAGTTTGATTGCGGAATTAATTGAGAAATAGAGATATAACTCTTTGATATACTTTTCCTAAGATTTAGTCTCACTGTCTAGTTGATTTTCTTTAAAGTATATTGGAGTTCGTCCATACAGATTGCTAAGCGAAATATTGGGTATGGTTGTTAGACCCCTGCTTTTTCAATTAGTATAGTAAACACGTTTAAGACTTTATAAGTATGTGTTTGTAGAAATCCGACTAAATGGATGAGTCTATCTCTAAAAACGTAGTAGTTTAGAAATTACCAAATGATTTTCAAAGCTTGGATTTACCTAAGCCAATATCTAAACATTCTCTTAATGTAGAAACTGTTGATAACTGGGAAATACGCTTAGAAGAACAGTTGGACGAAATTTCTGATGAAGGTGATTCCGATATTGATAGAGATGTTGATGAGGAAGTCTTATAGTATGTCAAGGTTTTGAATTTCTTGGAAAACAAGAAGATGACAACTTCTCATGTCACACCTCTTCTGACTCCTCTCTGTCGAGAAAACTAGAAATTAAGAAGATGTTACGCAGGTATTTATGTTTCGAATCGTTCTAACGAATCGATCCTTAAGGATTCTGAGTAAAACGTACATATAAAGTCACTTAAATGTGATAATCTTTATCAAAAGTAATTTTTGTTGGAAGAGAAAATTGCAGAATCTGAAGCAAGGATTAACTCTCAACAAATTAGTTTTGATGACAGAGGAAGTGCTTGTCTGGTTCGAGAAAAACGCATTGATGTTGATTTAACTGTTGCTCTTGATAAAATCAAGGTGTTGGAAGATGACTTGAAAAAGTTCAATATTAGTTCAAGAGAATTAACCAAAATGCTAAGAGCAAGTAAAAATCATCGTGATACACGAGGATTGGGCTATAAGGGAATAAATGCTCTGAGTATTAGCAAAGAGCTAAATTTTCCAAGGCTAGTGATTCTTCTCAACAAAAGGTTTCCACTGATGGAAAAAGTGAAATACCTTCATCGGTAGTTAAGGTTCAAAAGAGCAAAGTTTATCGACCTCCAAAATCAGCACACATAGATCGAGGTAAGAAAATTCCTTATGTTTGCCACTATTGTGGAAATAAAGGTGACCTGGAAAGGAGATGTCGTTTCCGTATAAGGAATGAAAAACTTCATGATGTTCTTGTTTGGGCATCACAAGAAGTTATGAAACCAAGATCACATGTTAAGGCTAATCCCCTTAACGCTACAGGTTGTAATTGTCCAACCTTTAGGAAAAGGAATCAGTGCTGTGATAAAAGATTTGTCTGTAAATTAAAGTCATACGAATCCTTTTCATAATCGTAATGGTTATCAAAAGGATAACTTCGTAAAGACGAAGACAAGATCCGATGCTCCCAATTGGAGAAAGACTAACTTGCAAAAGAACAGTCAATCCAATTCATTTCCGAGAAATCTAGAAGAGAGTAATGGGAAGAAGGTTCATATTGTTCCTAAACGCACTCGGAAGTGGGTACTAAAGAAAGCCAATGATCTTTGAGTGTGAAAAGGAATAATCTCCCAAAAAATTCCATGACTATGGAGAAGGCATTATCCATGGTGTTGGAACTTAATAGGTTCTTTGGAAAAATGAATTTGGATGTGAAATGTTCTAAAAGTGATCTCTTTCATGATAATCCAAAAGTGAAACAGAATAAGCCAAAAAAAAACAGATGGTGAAACATCCATAGTTACAGAAAAGTATGTTTTAGTCACTTGTGGTGAGAAAAACATTGCTCACCTCAACACAACTTGATTGTGTTGTAAGTGCATCCTCACCAAGGAATGAACTGTTAAGTACAAATCATCTTGTATGTGCATTACGAGTTTGTCTTTATGTGTAGGAAACTTCTTATGAGAATTTATTCTTGTGTTTTAAGAAGGATAACTAGGGTTTGGAATAGAAATTATTGTGAGTACACATAGGTATTGCCAACGATTTTCATCTTGCAACGTTTTTAGATTTATGTATTTAAATTCTAAAGTTTATTTGGAAGATGATTTTGCAGTATTAATATTTATTGGTTTTAGATATTACAAAAAAAAAATTGTTATGGGATATGTGTGTTTGCGTCCGTGAACTATGATTGTCCTATATATATCAAAAGTTAAGTCTATTGTGTCATTATGCAGATATTGATGGAAGATAAGATGAATTTTTGATTGCAAAGATTAGGCCTATTATATGTTTTTATGCAAATATTGATGAAAAATAGAATGAACCTTTGTATATTCCGTAGTATTGATCTTTCCCCGATCCACTTCTATGTGAATGTATTGTATGGTTCCGTAAGTTCCCTTATGTTGAGCATTTCCAATTAAATTAATCATGGGTTCTCTTGTGGTTAATTTAATTGAGTTTTCTGGATACAAATTCATGTTTCATGTGATTTGTTAAAGTCCAAAAAAATCCTTATTTTCTTGTGAAAGTAAGTTCGCTCTTGTTGTTCTTTCGGGAATGACATTTTATGGGGAGAGTTCTTATTTGAACTTGTGCTTAATTGCCCAATCTTTGTGGTGAGTGCGGCTGTGGAATATTGTCGGAGTTCTCTTGTATCTTTATAAACTCCTTGATGAATACAAGAAGTTTCGACTATGTGAAATCATTGAAACAAAGATGATATTCTCTTTTGGTCATGAAGTATCTGTATGGAAATTTCATTAGGATCCCACTAGTTTTCGTACCTTTGCCGATTTATATTGACAAAAAGGGGAAGAATTAATGTGTAGTTCATATGGTTTACGAATCATTATGTAAGGGGAAGTGGTTTTCATGTGAGATGAAGTATTAACAAAGGGGGAGTGATACATATCACCATAGTATTATTGTCGAAGTTGTGATACAATTGGACTTTAATGATGTGTAATAATACTATGACTAGGGGTGCACATACCCTATCCCTACCCGCCAGTGTTTTAACCGTATCCTACCTACCCACTATTTGGCGGGTAGGGTAACGGGTAAAGATTTCTTAACCGCCATTAGATGGGTAAAGCTCGAAATTATCTTACCCTACCCGCCTACCCGCCTCTTTATGTAACAACTTATAGTAGCCGTTGATATTTCTATTATTGATCATCTTTGTCGTTGGTTTCTATTAATCAACTCAACCAAAAAACTAAATTCATTTTCGTTTTCTTCTTCAAACGTCTCCTCTCTACACGGAAACTCCCAGAACCATAGATTGAAAATCCAGTTTGTTTCTCAATAATTAGAAATCAAAGTTAGAAATCGAAGAGGAACCTCACTCTCATATCGAAGATAGAAACTCACTGTCACAATTCATTCATCGTCCTAACAGAAATCAAAACGTATGTATCAGTAGAAATCTAAAGTAACCATTTCCATCGAGTATCTTTTTTTCCTCCAAACACAAGAGTTTCAGGCTTGCAGCTAAATTTTAGCTTTGGGGATTGTCAATTTTGGGTGCGAGAGATAAGGATCTCCCTTAGTGGTTTTGTTTTTAAAAATTTCTGCTGCCCTTCAATTGGTTAGTTATTTGATCAAGGTGTTGTAGATTGATTTCATTTTTTCAATTTATAACTTGGATAGGTCGTAATTACCATGATTGCATGTTTTCTTAATTTGTTTTAGGGAAATTAAATTAGGGTTCCTTATTTTTACATGAATTATGGGTTTCTTTGTTTTCTTGAAATGACCTAGTGTTGCCTCTGTTGTTCTTCTAGTACTGTTTTTTCATTAGGGTATGACTGATTTATGTGATTCCGTGCATACCCATCTTGAGATTTGATAAGCAGTAGCCATGACTATGTTAGGTTTCGGTTCAAGTTTTTGATTTTTTCAATTCCATTCTCAAAATCTGTGATGTTGAGTTTAGTTATTGTATAGTTAAAATTACTTAAACTGATTGTGTTCAGTTTCTCTCGCTGGTTATCAAATCTTGGCTGTAAAACCTTTAATGGATAAAATGCAAGTGTTATATGTTTCTGCCTAGTATTGTCCGAACTTTTGCTTTGGTGGTCGATGGATGAAAATGTGCATAAATCTGGAAAGGCTTGGAAAAACACATTATGTTGATTAATGATTTTTTTCATCAAAGTAATGGTTTATGTGGCTATAATAGATCCAAAATATATGTTATTTTGACTGGGGCGGAAAGTTTAGAAGGATTCATTTACTCTTCCATGTGGTTGTTCTTACACTAACCATTGTCGACCTTGGTGAACTGATGTGCGACATTAGAATTTACTACTTGCTTTGTAATTAACATTTATATTCCTGAATGCTTTGTAATTAGGATTACAGGTGTGCTGTCAGTTCAGTGGGTCCTGCAAACAAACGTTGGGAGTTCTCTTTCGAACCCAGAGTGAGTCTCTCTAAAAGATAGGATCATTCATAGAGTTGTAAATGTATTCTGATGTAAGCACCGACACGTCGTTAAGTTGTACGAGGTATCTTCTTTTTTCACTTTAAATTGGAAAATTTTTGTAAATGTTCAACATGCTTGGATCCTGATTCGACCCAATTGTGACATAGGGAAAAACTTGGGACATACTGAATCTTGACTCAACCGTTTATACTTCTTCTTCATGACCAAAACTATGCTTCAAGGTTCGTTAAGGGTTCTAGCAATTATGTCAATCAGAATGCTTGCTTGTATCTCTAGGTTGTCTCTATTTTACTTTAGTTTTTATTTTTTGTCATCTTTGTAAATGATATATTCTCTTGGTTTAGGTGACGGGAAGCAAGAAAAAGATTTTTATCGTTTTGGAGTTAGTCACCGGAGGGGATCTCTTTGAAAAAGTTGTAACTAGCGATAATTTATACTTGTCCCCCTGTACCATGATTTAGTCACCGGAGGTGAGACTTCATAACATATATCCATGAAGTCCCATGTACCATGATTAGGCGCATGGAGTCTGCTTTACCTTGAGAATTGAGAACTTGGTAATGATGGGAACACAAGGTCTAAGCGTTGAATTTAGATATATAGTTTCTCGACACGGTGCCAGTAGGGGTGTCTGGAACCAGCAAAAACACATCAATATGTGTGTAAATTAATTTACCACAGAGACTTAAAGGTTGATTTTCTGGAATGTGTTAATTTTGTAGAAATTAGGAAACTTCCGATCTACAAGATAGGATCATTCATAAGCTGTAAATGTATTTTGATGTAATCTGGAGTAAGTAATTGTATGTACATAATCCTTTTGGTGATACTATGCATGTGAAGGAGGTAAATGCATGAACACTAGTTCATTTAGGATATAGGTCTCACAGTGCAGAAGCAGTTTGTAAATTTAACTCTTTTCAAAGCCGATGGAATTAATACCGCATAGTAACTGGGAAATCAATCCTCACAGTACTAGTTTTATGCGCCTTAATTACACCTTTCTCTGTAATTAGCATTTATGTTCTTGGGTTTTTTTGCAATTTCTTGTACTGCATATTAAGACTATGAAATTTAATGTCGTTGGTTTTAATTTGTGCAGGCTTAGTGTGAGAAAACATGATTGAGATTACAGAAGAGATGTCAACGAGACCTCCTATTCCCTCTCAAGCTTAATCTCAATATATACAACGAAGGTCCAGTATTGTTGCATCTCCGCCACCTCCACCTCCACCATCTTCTCAACCTGAGGTCAGAGAAAGTAAGAAGCGGAAGAGGATGTCTTGGGTATGGGGGCATTTTACGACGAGTTTTGATGAAGATGGTATTAAATGGTGGAAGTGTAACCATTGTGAAGGCAAGATGCTTTTGTTTATTCATTTTTCCCTAGTTAGATTGGAAATACCATTGGGTACATATTTAGATAGGATGGCTCTTATTTGCTGTGTTGTTGCAAGATTTCTTTTTTGTTTTTTGGGAAGCATTTTTTGTATACACAGTCAAGGTAGTAACTAGTAACCAGAAAATCCAGAACACAGAAAAAAAATCGGTTATACCTGCCACCCTATCCTACCCGACCCGCCAATTAATGGGTCGGGTAGGATCTTACCCGTTTAGTGGCGGGTAGGGTGGCGGGTAAAAAGTTTCTTACCCGCCAGTTAGCGGTTAGGGTGGCGAAATAGGCCATATCCTACCCACCGTACCCGTTGTGCAGCCCTAACTATGACACTGTATAACAATGATCGAGAGCTACTGTTTTCTTGTTGTTATAAGCTATAGATCTTCAACAACTATGATGTTGAGTTGAACACGTTCTGAATCACTGGAGTACTTGGAAGTGACGAAGATTTCGAGTAATGTTGAAGAACCAAGGAAATCAATAATTTGGATGAGAAGCTACAAAGTTTATTTATTTTTTAATCCATATGTATTGATAGTTTTGTCACTAAAATTTGTCAAGTTTAGTTGTTAGAGCACTGCTTGGTCGAACTCGCAAGCGTTACTATCTCAAGATTGTTGTCAAGTTTAGTTGATAAACCTATAAATCTTGATTTCTAGTCTACTTATAGATAAGTCTCGGATTATGATAGAAAGTGTAGATGAGAATTAGACTTCACGATATTCATCGATTGAAGACAAAGAACTACTAAGTGGAGATTGTGGAACTTCATCAATAAAAGGTATGTGGAGATTTGAACTCATCTGTCACTCAACAGTCTATCTACCCTATCTCCTATTTGAGACAAAAGTCATATAGATATATAAACTTCGATTATACACATTTGATATTTCGAGTTGAGTTTAACTCCCTTACATATTTCTCAAAATATGTGTTGGTAAGCTTTCTCTTCAACCAAGTTCATCTTACATTCTTAACGAAAGTCAAAAGATGATCATGTGAAAATCGCCTTGTAACATCTTACATGATTTGTGTGAGACAGTCATTTGATGTAGACTCAGAATGTTTCGTATTGATCATTCGATCACTTGAAAATTGCTTTAAAGATAATAGTTTGTGTGAGACAGCTATTTTCGTCTTCCAAGAATATTTCAATGACTGAAATGGGAGTTTAAAACAAATAACCATAATTGGATATAGCATAGTATGCGTACTTGTATGCTAACTGTTGCATGTTATTCTAATTCCGGGAACCATAGGATGCATACCCGTATGCGTACTGGTTGGTTTAGTAAAAGTCCGGGAACTTAGTAGGCATACTGGTATGCGTACTGGCGTGGGGTTCAGTTCCGGGAATTTTTGCTAAGTCGAAAGGTATGCGTACCCGTTCGCATACTGGCGAACCCAAACTAAGTCTGGCCACTTAGGTATGCGTACCTGTTTGCATACTTGAGTAGGTTATGTTTTAAAATCGGTTTGTTGGTGAACTAATACATTTATATATTAAGGAACACAATCTTTTGCAAACTGTGGCTATAATGTTCATAAATTGATTCATGTGAATCAAAATCGATATTGCTTCAATTGTGTCTTGTATACTTCTATGAGAATATAAACAATTGAACAACTCTAGAACTAGTTTCATTTGAGTCATTTGAACTAGTTATGCATGGTTAAGATGAATATGGTTGATACGAAAGTGTTCATATGGCTAACTTCGGTTAACTATTGTTGAGCCAACAAGGTGCACACGTTTAGGTACGATTACTCATATCTAAATGAAGACACTTTTCATTTATGTGTAACAAGCTAAGCTCAATCTAACAGTTGAAATATATTAGCTTGAGTCTAATCAGGTTTTCATCTAATGGTTAATATTGATTACTTTGTTACCAAGGTAACATTGATTGCAAACCCTGATTTGAAGACTATAAAACTCTATCAACTGGGAAACCTAATCCCTATACCTCTTGTGTGATACTAGTTGAGACTAGAATCGATTCTCCTTTAACCTTTGGTTTTTCTAAAACCTTGTAGGTTAACGACTTGAAGAATTCATTGGGATTGTGAAGTCAGACCAACTATTTTCTTTGTAGTTGCGTGTTATGATCTTGTTGTTTTCTATCGTGATTGAGTACCATCTTCTCTAAGATTTGCTCAAGATTTAATCTCCGATAGGCAAGATAAAAAGTAGTCACAAACATCTTCGTCTCATCGTTTGTGATTCCACAATATCTTGTTTCGCTACCATACGATTAACATTATTATGAGGTGATTGATATTTCTAGGATGTTCTTCGGGAATATAAGTCCGGTATATCAATTGGTTCTTGTTCAACTTGATTTATCAAAACAAGGAACAAAGCTCATAGGTATATCTGTGGGAGACAGATTTAACTATTCTATGGACTTTTATGTGTGAGACAGATTGGTTTATCAAGTATTCGACTTTGGGTCGTAGCAACTCTTAGTTGTAGGTGAGATCATCTAAGAGAATTAATCAAGTGCGCAGAATCCGGCGTAGTTCTAGAGGCGTAAGGAACGTGACTGTACCTTGATCAGTGTGAGATTGGTTAAGACTAAACTATATTTCAGTCTGAAGTTAACTTGGAGTAGGCTAGTGTCTGTAGAGGCTTAATAGAATGTGACGTTCAAATCTTGACTAGGTCCCGGGGTTTTTCTGCGTTTTCAGTTTCCTCGTTAACAAAACTTCTGGTATCTATGTCATTTCTTTTTCACATTATATTTTCTATATAATTGAAATATCACAGGTTGTGCGTAAGTTCAATCAATTGTGAATCTAACCTTTGGTTGTCACTTGGATATTGGTTTTTGATACCGTCCAAGTTATTCCTTATATTCAATCGGGCTCGCAAATTCCTATTTGTTTTATTGCGGGTTAAATTGAGAAATACTAATGTAACTCTTTGTATACTTTTATTAAGATTGAGTCTGACTGTCTAGTTGATTCTCTTGAAAGTATATTGGAGTTAGTCCATACAACTTGCTAAGTGAAATATTGGGTGTGGTTGTTAGACCCCCACTTTTTCACTAAGAACCTCTACCCCAAAGGGTCTCACCAAACCGTAAAAATGTGGATCAATTTCGAGCAATAACGAAACTTGACCCCAACTTCTACTTTCGTTAGCATATCAGCTGGATTGTCTTTGGTATCTATCTTCACACGTAGAATGTCTTCTTCTTCCAGAATTTCTCTTACAAAGTGAAATCGAACATCTATGTATTTGGTTCTAGCAATATGCACTTGATTCTTAGCCAAGTAAATTGCACTAAGACAATCACAATGCACATACATCATGTTCGTGCACAACACCCAAATCATCGAGCAAACCTTGTAACCATATAGCTGGGTTTCCGTTGGGTACACCCGATTAGGACCCGATATTAATCGGTTCCTAATCGGATCTACCCGTCGGGTACCAAATCTACTAATGGGTCTAATATTACTACCCGGAACCGGACGCGTTACGTACGGGTCCGTTTCGGTTCCGAGTAATTGGGTACCCATTGACAACCCTACAGTAAAATAATTAACAAATGATGTTGTTGTTGGTCTAATTTTAAGAAATCATGCAGGTAATGCAATAAACCCTGAATGGGCTGAAGCTAAAGCGTTATCAGAATGCAGGTAATGCAATAAACCCTGAATGGGCTGAAGCTAAAGCGTTATCAGAAGTGGCACTTTGGACAACAAATAAATTGTATTTGGAGGGTGACTGTCAAAATGTTATCACTGCTTTGAACCATGGAGACAACAATAAATTTCATTATCTATTGTAGTAATATTTTGAATTCTTTTGTAACTTAAAAATGCAGTCATATGTTGGTATAGATGGTATTTCAACTGAAAAATGGGCAAACAATATCTATGCTTGGATAACACCATGTATCCATAGGAAAAAAAAAAGGATTTTGAACTAAAGCTCATATTTTTACCCCGTTCCTTTGATTCCTTCCTCCAACAAAAAAGTGCGACTATTTTGTCTTGCCTCACTCATCTTATTGTGAGTCTACATCTGAAAGACCATTCTCGAGAGCACGAACCAGGTTTTCAAAGTAAGTCCCGGTAGCTTTGGTCAGTTGAAGTAGCTTTATACGGAAAGGGTTGAGTGCATCATTAATTTTCCGGGTTGAATTCTTTGGTTGCATTATTTTCCTTAAGAAATGATTTTAATTCCTGTTCTGCACATTGATGGAGCCTTTCCAACCGAGACTCAGCTTCACCTTGCAAATACCTAAACAAGTTTTTCTTTGCACAGTCACTTTCAGGTATGTAATACCCATAGACACACGTCCACTTTAGAACACGCCTGCATTCGATGATCTGTCACCAAGCATCTATAATAAACTTAAACTGCGTATCAGGCTTGTTATATCTGTAGCCAAGGTTCGCCAAATCCTCGGATAGCATTTTCTTCAAGCTTTCAATTGCCTTTAGCCTTGACTACTGGTTTTCAACAAATCTTTCGTAGAAAAAAGAATATTTATCCAAGTAATCTTTAGCCTTTTTCTTTATTTCCTCTTCCTCATCATATGCTCCCTTTGCTTTAGCTTTTTTCATAGACATTACAGGAATCATAATCACCCGTATCCTCATCATGAGCTGACCATTTACCTAGGCAGAGCCAGCAGAACTCAAATCCGCAAAAGCATGTCATATGCATACAGCCTTCGTATTTCTGAATTGGTCGTTTGCACTTTCGACAAGATTTTGAGTTGGCTAATATCCAAGTCACGTTTTCAGATTCATTACTATTCTGCATTGCCCACTTTCCCGCAGTGTCGCAGTCAACTGGACGATGTGCATCGTCAAGGCAATTCCAGCAAAATTTATGTTCTCTATTGCAGACAACATCGTAGCTTGAACCATCAGGAAGGAAGTCAACAGCATACTCGCAGCCTGGACCGGGGCACCATTTGATTGTTCTCTGATTTTCGAAGTAAGATCTTAAAAGATAAGAATAATACTTGTCCTTATCTTTATCAGAAACCAATTCATTAATCATGTCTTGACCAACAGCAACAGCACAAGATGGTTCTGGACATCGCATCTTTAAACATCCAGGTCCTTCATTAATCTTTATGCTAACATGCTGTGTCCAGCATGGATTACAAAAGAGATGACCACATGTAGTAGCAGACATACCATCACAACGGAAATCGTCAGAGCAGATCGGACACTGGATTGTATTCTCCGCGGACTTAGTTGGAACTAACTGGTTCTCTAACAACCCAACATCCTTGCGAACTTTTTCTTCGTTCACGATCCATGCATCCATCGCTTCATTAACATACCAGTTGTAGTGCCGTCGCAAGATGGTTGCTGATTCTCTTGTAATGGAAAGCCCCACAGATGTGTGTGTGATGTCTTCTTCCTGTCGCTTACGTATCTCTTTCTCCAGTAATATTAATCTCCCGAGAAACCTAGAAAAGTGTCACTGTAGAATGAGAGTTGGTCAGTACGTAATTATGGAACCCATTAGGTAAAAAAGGGTAAACCAATCAGCCGCAACAAGACGTTGATATAAAGCAGAGGTAACTGGTAGAGAGACAACAAAAAGTCTTTTGTACTGGCCCTGGAGAACTGACATGCAAAATTGGCGAATACCGTAGAAAATTAGAAAAAAGGTTTGTGCTTAATTAACCAAACTAGTCATTCTAAGAATTTTATTTGAGCCAAAAACAGTGCGTTTATCAGCTTCAAATGACGAAGAACGAATATGGGCCTAAATTTCTCCACCCATGGTTAAAACAGCAAAGACAACCTAAGCTCCCTTTTGATTGAAGAGTTTAAGAGAAAAAAACTAGTCCGACCTACCGGATTCGAACCAGTGACCTCTGCTTTAGAAAAAAGGTTTGTGCTTAATTAACCAAACTAGTCATTTTAAGAATTTTATTTGAGCCAAAAACAGTGCGTTTATCAGCTTCAAATGACGAAGAACGAATATGGGCCTAAATTTCTCCACCCATGGTTAAAACAGCAAAGACAACCTAAGCTCCCTTTTGATTGAAGAGTTTAAGAGAAAAAAACTAGTCCGACCTACCGGATTCGAACCAGTGACCTAAGGATTAAGCTGCCAACTACTACAGTCCTCCGCTCTACCAACTGAGCTAAGATCGGACACTGTTCAATTCCAGGAATTACCATTTATATTTTTCTTAGGTGAGATTCTGCTTCTTGTCTCTAGATTATATATCTGACATGAGTGGGATACATACTCAGACATAGCTCTACCAGAAGTGACTATTCTGAAAATGACAGATAGCCGCAACAATGATTATTCAAAGAGGCTGATTTCAAACAAGACTACCTATAAGGCTTGTCATTCCTGGCACGTCTAGTACTAGGAAACATACTGTACCCATACAATAATGTTAGTTTCTGTGGCATGCTGTATACCCTTCTCGCAGAAGAACCTCACAATAAGCATAAAACATACAAGTAAAGGGTAGTGCAAAACTTCAGCCGAGTCATTATTTCGGTTGGCCAGAAAAAGACTCGGATATGCAGAAACATATATGTGCACGATCCTCATTAAAAGGTAAACAATTAGTACCTGATAAAGAAGTAAACAAGAAAGAGAAAAGAGAAAAAAAGAAATAATTCTGGTTATGTGAAACTGTTAGAATACGGGCATCCAACTCAAAATCAATTGGCAATGAGTGGAGAGGCTCTAATAGATTATAAACCGCAGGATTTTAAATAACCCAAGTACCCAACCATGTGGGACTAATAATCTCAATACGCCCCCTCACGTGTAGCCTCGGCAGGTCTTACAAACACGTGGACAATTAAATCGGGTGACGCGGAGTAAAGGTGCGGTCAACTGACTCGACACAAATAGCCTGCTCTGATACCATGTTAGATTACGGGCATCCAACTCAAAACCAATTGGCAATGAGTGGAGAGGCCCTAATAGATTATAAACTGCAGGATCTTAAATAACCCAACCATGTGGGACTAATAATCTCAACAGAAACCCTTACCTCTTTATCGGCTTCTTCTGTTGTTGGAAAATCTGGATGCCCTTCTCGCAAAGGAAAACATGTAAGCAAAAGGTAGTCAAAAATTTAAGCTGAGTCATTAGGTTGAATACAATTTACAAACTGTGTTCTCAATGACTCAGATCTGCGCACACAAATACACATGCTTGTACTTGACTTCCCCAGCAAAAAGAAATCTAACGTTTCCCTTAGATTAAAGAGTTTAGAGATAAAAAATGATTCCGACCTACCTGATTTGAACCAGTGACCTAAGGATTAAGCTGCAAACTACTACAGTCCTCCGCTCTACCAACTGAGCTAAGGTCGGACACTGCTCAATTTGAGGAGTTATCGTATATAAGCATTCTGCCTCTTGTGTCTAGGTCTATATATCTGACATGAGTGGGATGCATACTCGGACATAGCTCTAACATAAGTGACTATTCTGAAAATGACGTTTAGCGTTTGCAATTGATTATTCAAAGAGGCTGATTATAAACAGGACTACCTATAAGGCTTGTCATGACCTGGGCCGCCTGGCACATTTAGTACTTGGCAAAATACGATACATTTGTACCCATACAATAAGGTTAGTTTCTGTGGCATGATTCTGTATGGATGTACATATGCAACACCTAAATTTCGTATCTGAGCAATAGAGAGCAATAACCTAAGCAAATCACATAACAGAGTCTAAACAAATAAGAGAAATACGGTTACATGGAGATTTTATATGTATAGTTGATTTAATCGACAAACAAACCTGTACCATTGTCCCATATAGCGTCATTTCTAATTTTTCTATAATCCAAAATAATATGCGTTGTGGTTATGTGAAACCCTTACCTCTTTATAGACTTCTACCGTTGTTGGGAATCTGTAAACCCTTCTCGCAAAGAGCCTCGCAACAAGCATAAAACACGCAAGTAAAGGGTACGTAGTGCAAAACTCAGTTGAGTCATTATTTCGGTTGGCCAAAATTTCAAACTGTGATAAAGACTGGGATGTACAGAAACAAATATACGTGCTCGTTTCTCACTACAACATAAACAATTAGTACCTGATAAAAGAAGTTAGGGTTTCAAAATTGTCAACAAACAACATTGCGCCACTGTTTCACTAATCAATTTTGAAAGGTAGAAATAGATGAATGTTTCAATAGTAGGAAAGATTGCAATATGAACATCTGAGTCCGTACCTCTGGCTTACTCTCCCGAGGAACCTAGTAGAGCGTAACTGTATGTATGTGAATCGCAGGTCAGTAACTACTAAACCCTTAAGGTTTAAAAAAAAAACAGAGTAAATAAATCACAATAAAAACAAGAAGTTGATATCAGGCAGATTTTACTGGTACAGTCGGCCGAAAACTTCACTAAGAAAGTAAATCCAACAAAAGCCTATCAGCTAGAATCATACAAACATTACTTCAGTGAAGGTCTCAAACAAGAGCAGTACAGCTACATGGAGTTGACCTTATCTAACACTTCGAAAGTTGCATGATATTTCCACTGAAAAGCTGCAAATTTTGGTTGTATGAAACATTCAATTAGTTCCACAGGAGCGTAAACATCCCAATCCATTGGTAAAACAGGAGGTGAAACAAACATAGGGTTGTAGTGAAGTTGCACAGGTCTGGGACAGTGAAAAACCAAAAATTAGTCTCCTTCACCAAATGGGGTTCCAACCCAAGGACGGCATCTACTTGTTGAGGGTGACAGTGAATTGTGGTGATGTCTTTGGCAGTTCAAATTCAAAAGCAATTTTGTTTTTTTCTAACAATCTCAATAAAAGACTATCTGGATAGAAATTTTTTATAACCAATTACCTGCCTGCTTTGGAAACTAACTAGTAAGCAGCTTTGCAATTGACTTCCCTGGTGGGAAAAAATCCAACAACAGGATCAAGAAAAACTATACGATTGAAATTTCGATTTGAGATAAAAAAATATGACTCCGACCTACCGGATTCGAACCAGTGACCTAAGGATTAAGCTACAATCCTCCGCTCTACCAACTGAGCTATGGTTGGAATACTTTTCAATTTGAGGAATTATTATATTTAACTAACTAGGTGGCTTTGTCTCTGGGGCTTTGTTTCTAAGGCCATATTATATTCAACTAACTGAGTATCATGACATAGCCCCTTCTCAGATTCTTTATGACACGATCTGATAAGACTGCAAGTGATTATTCAAAGAGCCTAAACTTGTCATGGCATGTCACATCCGCACATCTATTACCAGGCAGATATGGTACATTTGTACCCATACACTGAATGGATGTCCATCTGCAACACCCAAATTTCATACCTGTGCTCATGCACCTTTACGTTCATGATCTTGCCAGTTTAGCAGATATCTAAGCAAATTTCACAACAAACACTAAATAAACAACAAGAGAAGCATGGTTACATGGAGTTGACCATTATTTTACACTTCGAAAGTTGCATGACATTTCCAACAAAAGTAGCAAAATGTTGGTTGTGTGAAGCATTTCAATCCATATCTCTGGAGCAAAACTATCGCAACCCTTATGTAAAACAGTAGGAGACTCAAACATAGAGAAGTAGCAATCCTAGTTGTAGCTTTTGTCAATCGAAAAAGGTTTGTATAAAGACAACAATCCGAATAAGCAAATTCGTCTAATCACATCAATTTTCCCATTATAATGCCCTAAAACTAGAATGGGTTTACTTCTAATTTCTTGGGCCAGTAAATGCAAAGCTCACAACAACACAAACATAGACATGATTTTTTATAAAAATAACAAAAAAGGAACCTGAATTGTGCATATCCCTGAGCATAGACAAATAGAAACTGGAATTAATTACCTGATGCCCTCGTTTTCAGTTTCCTCAAACATGATTTAATACCACCAGAAATTGCTGGAGTTCCGATTTGGAGACTCAGAGAGAGGGATTTTGAATTGAAACTGGTGCTATCCAAAATTATAAAAAACCTAATTTCACAAGCACCAAATTGAAAAGCCCTAAAAAATCCCCAAATACATCAAATAAGAACAACCATTGAGCAATTATAACACCAAAACAGAGTTAATTAGAAAAGGTTTGATGATATTATACCTTCATCTTCACTGTTTCTTCACTAAAAGAAACTACTCGCTCACTGGCTTGTTAGTGTTTGCACAGAAGGATAGGATACTCAATCGATTTCTTAAGGATACAAAAGAAAACCCTAATCCTTGATTGATTAAACCCTAACAAAGTAGTGGCGGGAGATTTCAGAGATCAGATGGAAGAAACTTGTTTCGGATTAAATGAGCAATAAGGGCGTTCCCGTCTCTTTAAACTACATTTACTTTCCACCTGTACTTCCACCTGGAACATACCGCAGTGTTAGCGTGGTCCTACTAGTTAACTTTGGGGACCGTCGAATATAGATGGTAGCGCATATTTGAAAACCGGCCTAACAACTTGTGATAGATCTAACCGAAATCCGAAAGCCTTTATGTCCGGGAACAAGTCCCGGGTAAGGCTAGAGATCATCGCGTAAAGATTTATCTTATAGAGGAAGTACGGTTAGAAGTTTTTACGCCTAGAAGCAACTTGGACAAAGACAAGAAAATTGCATCCCACGAAAATTTAAGCGAATTGCACAACTTAGTTAAAGAGAAATACAATTACCAGCTATCTGAGTTCAAAACTCGTCTAAATGGAGATTTGAAGTTTTCTTTCTTTGCCGAGCTACCTAGGCTCAGGTGCAGTAAAATCTTAAGAACATTTAAACTTAAATATTCTCTTCGTTTTTAAAAAATACTAGATTTGTGCCCGTGCGACGCAACGGGCGGGCTTAACTTCACCTTACGCATCTATACAGATCAAAGGTTTCTTCACTGTCAAAATTGATAATTGCCCGTTTATATGAAAATTGATAGTTGTCTGTGCTTTTCTCATGGCTTTTTGTTATAACCTTAAGCAATATTCTTTTCCGTTTTAATAAAACAATAATTCAAATTGATAGTTGCATGTGTGTCTTTTTGTTATTATTTTCCTTCTGAATAAAACATTGATGAAAATTGATAGCTGCTCGTGCCTTTTGTTATTATAATTTTCCTAAATAAATTGATAGTTGTCTGTGTCATTTGTCACATTTCTTTTTTCAAAAAAAAAAGAAAGAAAAGAATGATGACGAAAATTGATAGTTGCCCATGTTTTTTTGTTGTACCCTCCAGTAAATCTCTTTTTTTTTTATTACTATTCTTCTTCTGAATAAAATGATAACAAAATTGATAGTAGCCCGTGCCTTTTTATTGTCTTCTTTTTTCTCTAAATAAAATGATAATGGAAATTGATAGATGCCCGTGTCTTTATGTTATATTCACAAGCATGACTTTTTTTCAGTAGTAGCCCTACAACACGTAGCTTCGGTATAGTTCTGCATTACATCTATCATAATAGTCACCTTAAGTGATGTTGGTTTGGTAAGTACAGGTGATGAGTGCCAAATATTGTATATATTTATCCCTTTTTGTTGGCATTTAACTCATCTTTTGTGCATTAATACTACATTTTATCCCATATTCTGTATTTTCATTGTTTTCAAGAATAAATATTTTTCTTACTTAATTTTGCATTTTTAGGTAATAAATAAAGTCTGGATGAATTGCGGAGCGGAAAAGAGCTGAAGAGTGGTGAAAAGCCGGAAGAAATTACGCAAGGAAGCCGCAAAGAATGGTGCGCACAAGACCAAAAGGCTAGAAGTGGGCTTGAAGAGGAAGAATTGTTCTTAAAGAAGATATGGGCTTGGCATACACAAGGCCCAAAACCCTTACCCAAACCCATTTTCTATATCCAAGCCCGTCTCGGATTTCAGCCGTCAGATCGAAGCATTTCAGCATCCTACGGTCGCTCCATCATCGCACATCAAACTCCGAAGCCCCCGCTTTACATCACAACACCCATCTCCATCTTGGGTCGTCCGTTTTGCTACATCCCTTCATCCGACGGTCGCTACACGCTTACCTCCGTATCGCCGTTGGATCCACCTACCATCTTCCCATCCATCGCTCCTTGTCGCAGATCATCAAACCTCGCTGAACCCGCCTAACACCCAAGTATCGAACACCCTATACCCAGCCAAACGCACCTTTCTTCTTTCTTCTCCATCTATTCTTCCTTCAGAACCCGTACCACCACCATGTCCGTCTCCATCACCACCATCTTCTCCCCAAATCACTCCACCATCTACGCCACCAAACCAACCCTAAACCTAAGCCCATCATCACCATCACGTGCTATCTCTTTATCAACCACTAATTTCTCCAATTTCTCATCTCTCTTCTCACTGAAACCCTAGGTGAGAAATTGGGGATATAAGTGATGTTAAAGCAACAATTGGAGCATGAGATGAACGAGAAGAAGTAATTGGAGAGTGGGTCGACGAGATGGAGTGAGTATCTCAACACATTAGGTAAATCAATTTTACCTAATTTTCTGTTTTTGGGGAAAAGGGGTTGGAACCCTAATTCTGATAGGGGGAGTATATATTTGTAATGTTTTGTGTGAGAGAAGGGGGGGGGGGGATGATCTCTGGACTAGCCAGGAGAGAATTAGAACAAATTTTATGCAATTTCAATTCCAGTTCTCTTATCACAGTTGATAGTTGAATGCTATGTGTGTGTGTTTGAACTATTTTGTTTGATGAATGATGTTGTTATACTTATGTTGAGCATGAGATAAGTAGCACTAAGCTAAGGCTCAGTTGAAGCCTTGTGCACTGTCAATTGACAAGTTGCTAGGATAGTTATCCTGATGTGTGTTTTGATTGAGCAATGGGAAGAGACTAATGCTCTTAGTGCCTGTGATTGATTGTACTGTCAAAAGACAGTCAATGCTAGGGGCAACCTAGTGAGCAAATTAGTCTTCCTCCCATTCTAGATGTATGCATAGGATTTTTAACTCAACCTAGAAACATGTTGTTTGATTAGGACACAAGGTGGATCCTAAGCCTTGGCTTAACCACAAATCCCTTTGCAGTCACTTAATTTCAGTTCTATTTTGTTCCCTGCTAAATTTACTGTTTTTCTTTCCTGTTTTCCTTGCAATTTGTAGCTGTTGTGCACTGAAGTCAGTGCACAATCTCACCTCTGCCCTTGGCTTCCAAGCCTTGGTTCTTAGCTGTTTTCTTTGCTGCTTTGCTTTACCTTGCTGCTTTGGTTCTTTACTTCTGCCACTTTGTATGCCATATTGCTTTGTCCTGCTCACTGCCATAGTGCTTTACACCCATTGATAGCTTAGGAAAATTCTTGTATGCTCCCGCTCCCTGTGGACTAACTCTTTCTTATCCCTATATTATAAAGCTTGACCTTGTATACTTGCAAGTTTTGTGTGTTTTCCATTCCACACCAAGTTTTTGGCGCCGCTGCCGGGGAGTGGTGTTGCCACTACTGAGTTCCATTAGCATCTCTGCCTTGCAATCATTGCAGGCCTGCTTCACTATCATTGCAACCCTCTGCTTGCAATCATTGCAGCAGATCATTGCATACTTGCCTGCAATCATTGCACTACAATGATTGCACTGTGATCATTGCAGGGTTGGCCTGACTATTTTTGCACTCTGTGATCATTGCAGGTACCACCTTGGCTGTGCTGCTGCTGGTGGTGCCTTCTCTGCCAAAGCCTGCTGCTGCCAACTGAAGCTGTCAACTGGGCTCGCCTATTTCTGTTGCTGCCGGGCTTGTGCACCCTCTGCTGCTGGGCTCTGTTCCAACCTTTGTTGCTGGGCTTGAACCAACTGAGCTGGGCTTAGTAATCTCAATTTCGCTGGGCTTGCAACTTCTGCTCCTGGGCTTGCCTTTTCTGCTGGGCTTCGCTGCAGATTCTGCTGGGCCTGTGTTGCTGAGTCACTTCAATTGCTGCTGGGCTTGAGCGTGAGCTGCTTAGGACGATCCTAAAGCCCAACTGGGCTGTGCAACTAAAAGGGGACTAAAAGCCTATTTTTGGGCTTCCCTCCAAAAACCAAGTAAGCCTAACCCATGAGTTAACCCACTTGGGCCTCATTTAAATTCAAATTCGGGCTTGTAATAATTAATTTAATTATTTATTTGGGATTGTAATAATTTTTATTTATTTTCTTTTTCTTTTTTTTTTTTTATATTTGGGACTGTAATTATTTTTTTTTTTTTTCTTTTATTTTTCTTTTTCTTTTATGGGCTTGTCTTAATTATTATTATTGTTTTTATTTTCTTTTATGAGTTGTGCTAATTTATGCTAGGTTTAGTTCAAAAATTTTCCAAAGCCCAATTTTAAACCAAAAACAAAATCCCTTGTTAGTCCAACACCCATTCAAAACCAAATCTTCATAACCCTTGTGGGCCAAATTGTTTCCGATTGCTCTGTCTGACCAACATGTTAGTTAAGGTACCTACTAGGACATGATTGTGACCTACAGAGACCAGACAAACAGACTTGTTAGAATTAACCCAGACGAACCTATCGAAATTCTAAGTTCTGAGGGAGACAGTCCAGATCAACCAGAAACAATGGGAGAACCCCGTACCCTCAAGGATTATATGTACCCAACTAGAGCCAGTCAACCTTCTTGTATTGTGCTACCCGAGGCTAATGGCCATTATGAGCTGAAATCAAGCACAATACAGATGCTTCCTATTTTTAGAGGTGTTGAGAATGAAAACCCGTACCACCACGTGAGAGAATTCGAGGAAATTTGTGGAACTCTGCGTTTCACTCAAATGTCCGACGAAACCCTAAAGTTAAGGCTTTTTCCTTTCTCCCTGAAAGATAAGGCAAAGGCCTGGCTCTATGCTTTACAGCCTCAATCCATCATGACATGGGATGACCTCATAAAGGAGTTTTTCAAAAAGTTTTTCCCGAACCACAAGACTGCGACAATTCGTCAAAGTCTGAATAGCTTTGTGCAATTAGAAGGTGAGACCTTAGCTAGATACCTGGAGAGATTCAATGAATTATTGCTCCAATGTCCCCATCATGGTTTTGAAAAATGGAGACTTGTGCAAATTTTGTATGAAGGTCTAGATGTGTCCACCCGAACAACGGTTGAGTCGATGTGTAATGGTCTATTCGTAGACAAAACTGCTGATGCGTCTTGGGACTTCTTGATTGAAGTAGCTGAAAAGACGCAACAGTGGGAATCCATCCGTGAAACCAGAAAGACTACATCCGAAGCAAAGGCTTTTAGGATTGAAGCGGATTTCGAGGGAAGAGCAAACATGGCATCAATAGTTAGGAGATTAGAAGAGTTAGAACTACATAAAAATTCAAAACCTTCCACCACTACTCTCCGAGAACATGTCGCTTCGTCTGTTTGTGCGCTTGTAACGACCCCAACCATCAATTCCAAAATTGTCCCGATTTGCTTGCAGTCCAGGAATCTAGGCTTGAACAGGCACATGCCATGTTTCAAAAACCAGAGCATAACCCTTATTCACAGACCTACAATCCAGGATGGAGAAACCACCCTAACTTTTCATGGTCAAAAGGACCCACTCAGGGAGGACCATCTCAACCCAATCAGAGCTATCAAAACAATCAGGGATATCAGAACAATCAAGGTTATCAACACCCGAGAAACCCTCAACAACAATCAAACTCTCAACAACAATCATATCCTCAACACAATACCGACAAGAGATTATCCACCCTAGAGGAAATGTTCCAGAGTTTGATGCAAAGTCAGAAAAATCTAGATCAAAAGATGGATCAAATGTGTGAGAGAGAAAAGGGTAAACTTCCGAGCCAACCCCAACAAAATCCAAAGAGGATATTTCAAACAGGCACAACATCCTGCACTGAAACCTCACCCGATCAAATCCATGCCATTACCACCCTCCGAAGTGGTAAAGTCATCGAGAACAACGTGGGCGAACCTAATGAATCTGATACAAATTCCACGCTGTCTCCACAACCCCAGAAAACCAAAGAACCTGAGCAAGTTGGAAAATCTGACAATTCTACTGCTGTGAATGTCCCTTTGCCAACTCATTCTGTTGCCCCATTTCCTCAAAGATTGATCTATCAACAGAAAAGTACCCATTACAATGAGATGTTAGATCTGTTCAAGAGAGTCAACATCAACATTCCTTTTCTTGAAGCAATCAAGCAAATCCCTGCTTATGCCAAATTCCTCAAAGACTTGTGTACTCAAAAGCGCAAGCTCAATGTGCAAAAACGTGCTTTCTTAGCTGAGCAGGTGAGTTCCATCATTCTGAACAAAACTCCACCCAAGTTTAGGGATCCAGGATGTCCAACAATTTCTTGCACTATAGGAGAACACACGGTCAATAAAGCGTTATTAGACCTAGGTGCAAGTGTTAACCTACTGCCATATTCTGTTTATGAGCAGTTAGGTCTTGGGGAGTTGAAACCAACATCTATCACTCTACAACTGGCAGACCGATCTGTCAAGATTCCTCGTGGAGTGGTCGAAGACGTTTTGATCAAGGTTGACAAATTCTATTTTCCCGTAGACTTCATTGTCTTAGACACTCAACCTGTACAAAACCCAGACTGTCACATTCCTGTCATCTTAGGACGTCCTTTCTTGGCTACGTCCAACGCGATCATTAATTGTCGTAATGGAGTGTTGAAACTGTCTTTTGGTAACATGACGGTAGAATTGAATGTGTTCGATATTAGTCAACAACCTGTGAATCTTGATGATGATGATGTGCATGAAGTTAATATGATTGAAGGATTAATGCAAGATTCGTTGACTAACATTCTATCCGTCGACCCCTTTCAAGCATGTATGGAGAACTTTAACCCAGATTCCTATGATGATGCATACTGTAGTGACGTCCTATCTCTGCTCGAATCTGTACCTCAAATGGACGTCACTGAAAGGAAATATGAAGTGGAACCACCCTTACTCTCTGATTCCAAGCTTATTCCATCCATTGTTGAGCCACCCAAGCTTGAATTGAAAACATTGCCTAGTACGTTGAAGTACGCATTCCTAGGTTCTTCTGATACTTTACCGTCATTATTTCATCATGTTTAGACACGGAACAGGAAAGTAAGCTTTTAGAAGTACTTAAGGAACACAAAGAGGCCTTAGGATGGACCATCTCAGATCTCAAAGGAATTAGTCCCACCATTTGCATGCACCACATTAACCTTGAAGAGAATGCCAAACCATCTAGGGAAATGCAAAGGAGACTTAATCCTAACATGAGAGATGTAGTCAAAGGAGAGATCCTGAAACTACTTGATGCGGGTATCATATACCCAATTCCCGATAGCAAATGGGTTAGTCCCATTCAAGTTGTGCCTAAGAAGTCAGGCATTACTGTAGTTCAGAACGACAAGAATGAATTAGTCCCTACTCGTACAACCACAGGATGGCGAGTATGCATCGACTACAGGAAGTTGAACACAGTAACAAGGAAGATCACTTCCCGCTCCCTTTCATTGACCAAATGCTAGAACGTGTGTCTGGACACAGTCACTACTGTTTTCTAGATGGCTTTTCCGGTTATAACCAAATTCACATTGCTCCGAAGATCAGGAAAAAACTACATTCACGTGTCCATTTGGGACGTTTGCTTATAGACGTATGCCCTTCGGGTTGTGTAATGCACCTGCTACTTTTCAGCGTTGCATGATGAGCATTTTTTCTGACATGATAGATAGTTTTCTCGAGATCTTTATGGATGATTTCTCTGTTTTTGGTTCCTCGTTTGACGAATGTTTGAAGCATCTTGCCCTCGTGATATCCAGATGTAAAGAAAAGAACCTTGTTCTAAATTGGGAAAAATGCCATTTTATGGTGAATTCAGGAATAGTTCTAGGACACATCATCTCAGAAAAAGGAATTGAAGTGGATAAAGCTAAAGTTGACCTCATTCAACATCTACCACAACCTTGCTCTGTGAAGGAGATCAGATCATTTCTAGGTCATGCTGGTTTTTACCGGCGATTCATCAAAGATTTCAGCAAAATCTCCAGACCTCTGTGCAGTCTTCTCTCCAAAGATGTTGCCTTCAATTTCGATGCTGCTTGTGTGAAGGCATGGGAGGAATTAAAAACCCTTCTCACCACCGCTCCTATAGTCCGACCACCCGATTGGAAGCTTCCGTTCGAACTTATGTGTGATGCCTCTGATTATGCTGTTGGTGCTGTTTTAGGACAGCGAGTTGATAGACTACCATATGTGATATACTATGCTAGCAAAACCCTTAATGATGCCCAACTCAATTATTCAACTACCGAGAAGGAATTGCTTGCCGTCGTTTTCGCATTAGACAAGTTTAGATCTTATCTGATAGGGTCTAAGATCATCATATACACAGACCATGCGGCTTTGAAGTATCTTCTTTCCAAGAAGGATGCTAAAGCTCGCCTTATTCGATGGATACTCTTATTACAGGAATTCGATCTCGAAATCCGTGATAAGAAAGGTTGTGAGAATGTGGTTGCTGATCATTTGTCTAGATTAACTTTAGAGTCTATTGATGAATTTGAGCTGATTAGAGAATCATTCCCAGATGAACAGCTGATGTCTATCTCAGACCTTCCTTGGTTTGCTGATATTGTTAACTACCTCGCTACAGGTAGGATGCCCTCACGTTGGTCGAGACAAGACCGCTCTAAATTCTGGCTGAAGTTAAACATTTCCTTTGGGATGACCCATATTTGTTTAAGTACTGCCCAGACCAAATCATTAGGAATGTGTCCCCAACACTGAACAGAAAGATGTGATATCTTTCTGTCATGACCAAGCATGTGGAGGCCATTTCAGTGCCAAGAAAACCGCTGCAAAGATCTTGCAGTGTGGATTCTATTGGCCATCATTGTTCAAGGATTGCCATGATTATTGTGTTGCTTGTGAACGCTGTCAAAAGCTAGGAAGCATTTCGAGGAGAAACATGATGCCATTGAACCCCATTTTGATTGTGGAGATTTTTGATGTTTGGGGGATAGACTTCATGGGTCCATTTCCCATGTCTGACAGCAAGTTGTACATCCTAGTCGCAGTTGATTACGTTTCTAAGTGGGTAGAAGCCATAGCAACCAGAACAAATGACCACAAGGTGGTACTTTCATTTCTAAAGGAAAACATATTTGCACGTTTTGGTACCCCTAGAGCTATCATCAGTGACGGTTCTCACATTTCTGCAAGGCACTTTGAGTTTTAGTACGCAAGTATGGAATAACTCACAAGGTTGCTACTCCGTACCACCCTCAGACTAGTGGACAAGTGGAAGTTTCTAATAGGGAATTAAGCACATTCTGGAGAAGACGGTCAACCCGTCTAGGAAAGATTGGTCATTGAGATTGAATGATGCTTTGTGGGCCTATAGAACAGCTTATAAGACACCAATTGGCATGTCCCCCTATCGTCTAGTGTATGGAAAGCCGTGCCATCTACCTGTGGAATTAGAACATCGTGCCTACTGGGCAATCAAAGAGCTGAACTTTTCTCTGGACGAAGCTGGAATTCAAAGGAAACTTCAACTCAACGAGTTGGAAGAATTGAGAAATGAGGCTTATGACAGTGCCAAGTGTATAAGCAAAGATGAAGATATTTCATGATAAGCGTATTCTGCGCAAATCCTTCACTCCTGGTCAGAAAGTCTTGCTGTATGACTCCCGATTACATCTTTTTCCAGGAAAACTGCGTTCCAGATGGAAGGGTCCGTACCTAGTACGCACAGTTTTTCCTCATGGAGCTGTAGAGCTGGAGGATGTTCCAACAAGAACGTTTTCAAAGTCAACGGGCAGAGATTAAAGCCATTCCTTGAGCCATTTCCACCCGACATTGAAACAACCAACCTGGAGGACCCAGTCTATGTGGACTAAACTGGTCCACTCTTTCCCTAAATAACCAAAAAGTTTTCCAAATCTTTCCCTAAAAACCAAAATTTTCTTTTTCCCAACAAAACCAAATTTTTTCCAAAAAGTCCAATCCCATTAAAAACCAAATTTTCTTGTAGATAATGTGTTAGTTAAATTTCCTTTTGTTATATTTTGTGCTCATCCATTGTGACTCCTAATATGATGGATTTTTGCCTTGAATAACGGAGTTTTAATCGAGCTTGTACAATCGGGTATTCTCTCTCCTTTTACTCTACTCAGCATGTTCCTCTTCATATATTGTTTTATAATTCTTTCCATATTTTGAAACATTGAGGACAATGTTTAGTTTAGGTTTGGGGGTATAGAGTAGATACCATGATAATATGCTATAATTGAAAACGAACTCCTTCTTTTGAAAAAATTAAAAATTCCAAAAAAAAAAAAATTGAAAATCAAAAAAAAAATTAAAAAATGAAAAATCATAAAAATGGAGCTCATTTACCTTGAAATGTTGACTCTTGTGCAAATATGTAATTATTAGGAGTCTTAGTCTAGATATTTAGGCACCCTGATTCTAGCACAATTCACATAGTGATAAGAAATTTGCACGCGCACGATCTACCAATACATGTATGGCCTCGATCTTCAAGGTGTTTGATAGGAAGTTACGATTGCCAATCACTTTAGAATACTGAACGAAACTTGACTAGCTTGTTCTTTGGTTGGTTGGGATAGAAGGTGGAGGTTACATTAAGAAAGACAACCATCGAATTTAACTGGGTGCATCAAAAAGGGCTACCTCTTGCAAAGTGTCATGTAATCTTTTGTTTCCTTTTGTATGTATCAAAAGCGTTTCCTTATCAAAAAAAAAAAAAAAAAAAAAAAAAAAAAAAAAAAAAACGATGTATATTCAGAAAAAAAAAATATCAGAAAAATACAAAAAAATCAAGTGTTTATCAATTCCATTCTCTCTTGTTCCAAAAATAAAAGAGTAGTCAATGTAAATAAGAGTCATGTAAATAGTCATTTTGTTGTTTCATTGTAATAAGCAAGGAGGGTGTATGCCATTGATGTACAACGCGAGTAATTGTGAAATACCTCCAACTCATTCACAATTCTCGTAAAGTCCGGACAGCTAGCTAGATTTCGACCTTGGTTCTTAGCCTGAGAAACTATCTCTTGGTGATTAGTAGTCATAACTTCAGATCTTTCTTTACACATGTGTAGATACACTTTACACTCTTATCACATGTCTTTTTTTGTTATCAGTGCTAGGATTGTGCCTTTGATAGCTAGATTGACATCTCCATTTTGCTGTGAGCTTAAACTGTTTGCACATGTCACATTTGATGGAATCTGAGCTTATATTTTGACCTAGAACTTTGTAGGTACGTTCTAAGCAAACCTTCACGAGACTTCAACTCGTCCACTAGGGACACTTAGTGGTTTAAAAGGCTTAGTGCATACGCTAAATGCATTCGAGAGACCAGCGACAGTGGTATAGGTAGGATTTCCTTAGTTTTGTTTTACTTGAGGACAAGTAAAATTCAGGTTTGGGGGTATTTGATGAGTGCCAAATATTGTATATATTTATCCCTTTTTGTTGGCATTTAACTCATCTTTTGTGCATTAATTCTACATTTTATCCCATATTCTGTATTTTCATTGTTTTCAAGAATAAATATTTTTCTTACTTAATTTTGCATTTTTAGGTAATAAATAAAGTCTGGATGAATTGCGGAGCGGAAAAGAGCTGAAAGTGAAAAGCCGGAGGAATTACGCAAGGAAGCCGCAAGAATGTCGCACAAGACCAAAAGGCTAGAAGTGGGCTTGAAGAGGAAGAATTGTTCTTAAAGAAGATATGGGCTTGGCATACCCAAGGCCCAAAACCCTTACCCAAACCCATTTTCTATATCCAAGCCCGTCTCGGATTTCAGCCGTCAGATCGAAGCATTTCAGCATCCTACGGTCGCTCCATCATCGCACATCAAACTCCGAAGCCCCCGCTTTACATCACAACGCCCATCTCCATCTTGGGTCGTCCGTTTTGCTACATCCCTTCATCCGACGGTCGCTACACGCTTACCTCCGTATCGCCGTTGGATCCACCTACCATCTTCCCATCCATCGCTCCTTGTCGCAGATCATCAAACCTCGCTGAACCCGCCTAACACCCAAGTATCGAACACCCTATACCCAGCCAAACGCACCTTTCTTCTTTCTTCTCCATCTCTTCTTCTTCTTCAGAACCCGTACCACCACCATGTCCGTCTCCATCACCACCATCTTCTCCCCAAATCACTCCACCATCTACGCCACCAAACCAACCCTAAACCTAAGCCCATCATCACCATCACGTGCTATCTCTTTATCAACCACTAATTTCTCCAATTTCTCATCTCTCTTCTCACTGAAACCCTAGGTGAGAAATTGGGGATATAAGTGATGTTAAAGCAACAATTGGAGCATGAGATGAACGAGAAGAAGTAATTGGAGAGTGGGTCGACGAGATGGAGTGAGTATCTCAACACATTAGGTAAATCAATTTTACCTAATTTTCTGTTTTTGGGGAAAAGGGGTTGGAACCCTAATTCTGATAGGGGGAGTATATATTTGTAATGTTTTGTGTGAGAGAAGGGGGGGGGGGATGATCTCTGGACTAGCCAGGAGAGAATTAGAACAAATTTTATGCAATTTCAATTCCAGTTCTCTTTATCACAGTTGATAGTTGATGCTATGTGTGTTGTGTTTGAACTATTTTGTTTGATGAATGATGTTGTTATACTTATGTTGAGCATGAGCTAAGTAGCACTAATCTAAGGCTCAGTTGAAGCCTTGTGCACTGTCAATTGACAAGTTGCTAGGATAGTTATCCTGATGTGTGTTTTGATTGAGCAATGGGAAGAGACTAATGCTCTTAGTGCCTGTGATTGATTGTACTGTCAAAAGACAGTCAATGCTAGGGGCAACCTAGTGAGCAAATTAGTCTTCCTCCCATTCTAGATGTATGCATAGGATTTTTAACTCAACCTAGAAACATGTTGTTTGATTAGGACACAAGGTGGATCCTAAGCCTTGGCTTAACCACAAATCCCTTTGCAGTCACTTAATTTCAGTTCTATTTTGTTCCCTGCTAAATTTACTGTTTTTCTTGCCTGTTTTCCTTGCAATTTGTAGCTGTTGTGCACTGAAGTCAGTGCACAATCTCACCTCTGCCCTTGGCTTCCAAGCCTTGGTTCTTAGCTGTTTTCTTTGCTGCTTTGCTTTACCTTGCTGCTTTGGTTCTTTACTTCTGCCACTTTGTATGCCATATTGCTTTGTCCTGCTCACTGCCATAGTGCTTTGCACCCATTGATAGCTTAGGAAAATTCTTGTATGCTCCCGCTCCCTGTGGACTAACTCTTTCTTATCCCTATATTATAAAGCTTGACCTTGTATACTTGCAAGTTTTGTGTGTTTTCCATTCCACACCAACAGGGTCATGGAGTGGTTAAGGGAGTTGAATTGCAAAGTTATGGGGTTTGTGTGAATTCCAGGGTATGCGATTGGTGTCAATGCTGTAAGATGTAAGAAAAAGTTAGAGTGGTGATGAATTTGTTGAAAGGATGGATGAGAACTGAATGAGAATATGATGTTATATGATTGAGTTATAGGAATAAATGTTTGATGAGTGTGTGGAGTTGAATCTCTTGTAGAATCTTAGAGCTGCAACTGCAGGTAATTAAGCTGTAATTGTGTTTGTAAATTGATTCTGAAGTTTACTTAAGAATATATGAGTTGAGTTATATTTGAGTTTTGATTTGTGCAAGAGACTTAGCATGAGTCTTTTCAGCTTAGGTGACTTTGTCTAGTGTTCTGACTCAGTTATATGACCGAGCTGAGTTAACCCCGTTAACCTGAGTTGAATCGGTTTGACTCAGTGACCAGACCAGTAGACCATTGACTTTGACCCAGACTTGGACGTTGACTTTTAGTTGAACCATTTGACCATCATTGACCGTTAGTTGACCCAGTTGGGTCAGCACTTGTGTAATGGGCCGAGTCTAATGAACTTGGGCTTAGTGTTATGTATTCTTAGTTCGATGTTATGGACTCTTATAGTCTAAGTTAGCCTTTGGTTCCTTCTACTAGTTGTAGATATTCTTAAGTCTCGTCCAATAGACTATAAACCTAATCTAATTGAATTATTAAGCCATTAGATATGCAAGAGATGGGTAATGAAGATGTGTAGAACCTTAAATGGGCTTAGAATAAATAAAGTAGTTCACTTAGCCTATAACTAGAGAATCGTATGAGATTATGTTATGAGCCTAGTGTGAGTCCTTTGGCTAGATTCTTAGACTTCTTATGTGATTAACAGTTAGTCTATATTAACAACGATCGCTTCAAAGGACGAACCAGTGGATCGTGGATCTCGAGGTAGGCGTGGCTTGTCATCAAAAGAGGTGAGAATACATTTGACTCTTTTGTAACCATTATTGTTGCTGTTACGAAAGTTTATGCTTAACAAACTCATGCATTGTATGTCCGTGCATTCCATGCTTTGTTTAAATTGCATTATGATAATTCTTTTGATTCTATGAATCTTTCCACGGTTTGGAAAGGACTTGTAATGTTTTATTTGTCATTACGTTATTTAGATTGCTTTCGCTATGTTTATTTTGTGTTTATATTCATTTGTAAATCAACTCACTATTGAATATGTATCATTTGAGAGAAGATTTGTATATATATATATATATATATTTTTTTTTTTGATACGAAAAGAAATCCATTCAAACTACTAAGTTCTCCTCATTTCAAGAAGGAGCTGTTCTGAAATACAATTAGGTGGATTATCATACCATTCCTTGGTTAGCTTCTCAGTGCGAGCTACCTTTGCAAGAATGTCTGCCACTTTATTTTGTTTCTTTGGAACATGATAACAATTCCAGTTTTTAAACTTCTTAAAACATAAAACATTATCTCAAATGAAATTATAAAATTTCCAATTGATGTTGAATTGACCCTTAGTAATAGCTTCCACCAGAATGGTTGAATCTGTCTCAAAATTGACTGCGTCTAGATTCAACTGCTCCATACACTTCACAGCTTCCAGCAGTGCTAGACCCTCCACATGCTCTGGACTCAGGGATTTGTCGACATAAGTGCATTTTGCTCCCCTTGCTGCACCTGTGAAATTACGAAGGATTAGTCCTGTACCAGCATTTTTGGAAGAAAGATTGTAAGAACCATCTAAATTTACAGTATAAACCCCTTGCATAGGAGGAGACCACTTCAAATAGCTCTAACTTCTCTAGTGAGTAACTTGGTAGGTTTTTTAGGTGTAAATATAATATGCTCTGAGGTAATAGAGGAGATCTTGTAAATAAGCTTCTGAGTATCCAATAACTTATTATCAAAGACCTTAGAACAACGTTCCTTCCATATTACCCAAGCTGTGACCATCCTTCTGATAAGAACTTATGAAGTAATGATACTTTGTTTAAACTGAGATATCCAGTTTGAACATTCCTGTTCAATCGTGTTTTGAGAATCAAACACAAGACCCGTACTACCAAACCAGACTGCTCTAGAATACTGGCAGTGTAAAATGATGTGAGAAGCACTTCCTTGAGTGGGGCTAGTTTTTGGGTTAAGTTCTGTAGCAGATTTCTTATTGAATGCTTAAATATATGATTTGGATTCTTAGTGCTTCTGTATTTAGTTAATCTCTTGGATTAGTTAGCTGTTAGCTTTGGGACGCTACAGTCGCCATTGTCACCTCTCATGTCATTCGAATTTGTAGACACAGATGCTAACAAAAAACCCCAATGTTTCTTCACTAATGGCTTTTTTATGAAATTACCAATTGATACTATCAATTACTACAACAACTACTGCATCATCTTCTCCATTATGATCTGTGTGGTCTCATCCACCTACCAGTATATGGTGGCGAGACATTATGCCCATACATAGTACCATCCACCTTAATCTGGCCTATGTTGGCGCCTGACTCATACGCCAACATAGCTCTCCCAGATATGAATATTTTGAATATGAGATATAGTCATTGAAACCCCTACATCAATAAGCTCCACAGGTAACCACATTTAAAACTTTGAATCCCTCTCAGATTCTTCATGACACATTCTGAAAAAGTTGCAAGTGATTATTCAAAGAGGCTGGTTTCGAACAAGACTACCTACAAAGCTTGTCAAGGACAGGCACATCTAGTACTAGGCAACATATGGTACATTTGTACCCATACAATAAGGTTAGTTTCTTCCCGGTCACTGTGCCTTTACGTTCATGATATTTGGCTGGTTTAGAAAATATCCGAAAAAAATCTGGCCAATCTCACAACAAAGTCTAAGCAGATAACAACTAAGAAGAGAAGTACAGTTACATGGAGTTAACTTATCTCACACTTCCAGAGTTGCATAATATTTCCAACAAGTCATATGAAGCATTCGGATTCATCAATTCGCACCTCTGGAGCAAAACCATCCCAACCATTCTGTAAAAGGGTAGGAGGCTCAAACATGGGGAAAGTGGCTATCTTGAAAGAAAAAAAATTCCGACCTACCGGATTCGAACCAGTGACCTAAGGATTTAGCTGCAAACTACTACAGTCCTCCGCTCTACCAACTGAGCTAAGGTCGGAATACTGTTTATTTCGAGGAATTATCATATTTAACTAATAAGGTGGCACTTCGTTTCTCTCTAGGCCCATATCTGAAATTTTCCATTATAGGAAGCCCTTACCTGTTTACCAGCTTCTACCATTGTTGGAAATCTATATACCCATCTCGCCAAAGAACCTCACAACAAGCATAAAACATGTAAGCAAAGGGTAGTGCAAAGCTTCAGCTGAGTCATTATTTCGGTTGGCCAGAATTTTCAAACTATGTTCAAAGACAGAGATATACATATATAAATTTAATGCACGATTATCATTGCAATTAGTACCCGATAAGTGATCAAGAGAGTGGGATTGGGAAATCGTCAACAAACAACATTGCACCATCGTTTCACTAATCAATTTTGAAAAGTACGGATACATGAATGTTTCACTTGTAGGAAGGATTGCAATAGGAACCTCTGAGTCAATACTTCCAGTCTTCACACCTAAAAGAATGTAACTGTAAATGAGTGAGTAGGTAGGTAATTATGGAACACATGAGTGAAAAAAAGTACATACATGACAATCACAACAACACGGTGTTATAAGGCAGAGATTACTGGTAGAATCAACACAACTTTACTAACACAGTGTGACTAGGAAAGTAAAACCCTATCAGCTAGAATCATAAAAAAAAACATTTCCTCAGTGGAGGTCTCAAACAAGAGAAGTACAGCATAACATTTCCAATAAAATTAGCAAAACCATCCAAACCGTTCTGTAAAACAGTAGGAGACACGAACATGAGGAAGTAGTGAAGTTACACCAGATTGGAAAGGTGAATGAATCAATAAAAGTCCGGCTTACCAGGTCAGGCTTACTTCTCAACTAGAGGGAGGCATCTATTTGTTAGTAATAAGAGTGACGATGAATTGTGGTGGTCTCTCTGGTTCTTCAAATTCGAATGAATTTTCTTTTCCAATGAGCGACAGGATACGAATCTTAAATTCTACACCCATAGTCCCATAGTCAAAACAGCATAGACAACCTAAGCGGCCAAGTGTTGTCAATACAATAAAGATAAACTAAGCTGGAACTTCTTTATCACCAACTGCCTGCCTGCTTTAAAGACTACCTAGTTTATCTTTGTAACCTAAGGGTAGCTCCCACAAAATCCTGCTAAGATCTGCATCTCAGATGGAAGGGTGGCGGTTGATCGTTGCAACCCTTCGTTTTGGCAGCCATGAAGGAAAGGCCGACATGGCATGCCGTTGGCACGGTGGTGCGGCTGGCACGGGATGCCATTGGCACATGTGGCATGGTCGGCATGCCTTGGAGCGGTTTAGGCGCGGCCAAAACTAGGGCTTTGGCGTTGGGACAAAGGTTACCATGCTTTGGTTGGCGACCTTGGACGACTAAGATATGCGTCTCAGATGGAAGGGTGGTCGTTGATCGTTGCAACCCTTCGTTTTGGCAGCCATGAAGGAAAGGGCGGCATGGCATGCCGTTGGCACGGTGGTGCGGCTGGCATGAAATTCCTTGGCGCGGAGACGTGGCTGGCATGATTTTCCATTTACATGGTGGTGGGGCTGGCATGCCTTGGCGTGGACACGTGGCTGACATGGTTTTCCATTGGAACGGTGGTGCGGCTGGCATGGTTGGCATGCCCTGGCCGGAGATGTGGCTGGCATGGTTTTCCATTGGCACGGTGGTGGGGATGGCATGGTTGGCATGCCTTGGCGCGGAGACGTGGCTGACATGGTTTTCCTTTGGCACGGTGGTGCGGCTGGCATGGTTGGCATGCCTTGGCGCGGAGACGTGGCTGGCATGGTTTTCCATTGGCACGGTGGTGCGGCTGGCATGGTTGGGATGCCTTGGAGCGGAGACGTGGCTGGCATGGTTTGCCATTGGCACGGTAGTGCGGCTGGCATGGTTGGCATGCCTTGGCGTGGAGACGTGGCTGACATGGTTTGACATTGGCACAGTGGTGCGGCTGGCATGGTTGGAATGACTTGGCGCGGAGACGTGGCTGGCATGGTTTACCATTAGCACGGTGATGCGGCTGGCATGGTTGGCATGCCTTGGCGCGGAGACGTGGATGACATGGTTGGCATGCCTTGGCGCGGAGACGTGGCTGGCATGGTTTTCCATTGGCACGGTGGTGCGACTGGCATGGTTGGCATGCCTTGGCGCAGAAACGTGGCTGATATGGTTGGCATGCCTTGGCGCGGAGACGTGGCTGGCATGGTTTGCCATTGGCACGGTGGTGCGGCTGGCATGGTTGGCATGCCTTGGCGCGGAGACATGGCTGGCATGGTTTTCCATTGGCACGATGGTGTGGCGGGCATGTTTGGCATGCCTTGGCGCGGAGATGTGGCCGGCAAGGTTTGCCATTAGCACGGTGGTGCGGATTGCATGGTTGGCATGCCTTGGCGCGGTAGTATGAGAATTAGGGTTTGGCATAGATGATGTCGGTCAATGTTAAGGGTTCTGCCGTGGAACGTGACCCACGTATAAAAAAATGGTACCCCGTTAATTCTTACGTAGGAATGATGATTGATTCAATAAATGTGCTAATGGTCATAGTGACGTCATGTCAGATGTACAGTTTTACGATTTTCACCCTAAGCTAAAAACCACCATCAACACCTGCGTTATGTGAACTGTTGGTTATGGAAGCATCAATAAACATCCAATTCCAGTCTGAGTGTTTCATGAGCAATTCATTTGTCAAGAGAAAGTCTGGTTGATATTTAGTAGTAATGTGTCCAGACTTTTAAAGTATAGAATACAACTTTTGTGTCTGTTCCAAAGTCTCAATTTGTATGCCTATCCTATGTATAATATCGATAGGATTATGCTTCTGGTGTTCAAAAGTGGCTCTACACCTTGCTTTCCGTACCTTCCAAATCACTATAACATAGTTATTTTGCCCACTAGTCAATGTTTTACTATATATCCAATTTATCATCCAAGTACAAAAGCTAGTGAATGTAGTAAGCACAGAGTAAGCATGAGGGAAGCTACCAAACCACACTGCCCTAGTAAAAGGACAATAACAAAACAAATGCTCCATAGTCTCTTCAGCTGCATCACACAAGGGGCATAAAGAATTGTGTGCGACACCAATTCTATACAAGAAGGATTTCAAGGGAAGAATATTATGCAAACACTTCCATGAAAACAATTTGAACTTAGGCAAAGCATCAAGATGCCACAATCTTAACCAGAACTTCTGCTCTTAAGAAGAAGTCGTACATTGAGGACTAAACAATTTTCGATAAGTGGATTTAGTGGTAAATTTACCTGAATTTGTAAGAGACCACCTAATTTCATCCTTACCTGTAACAGGTAGAGTGATATGCATGATACGAGCAATCTGATGTTCATTAAAAAGCTCTGCTAGTGCTGATTCCTCCCATACATGAGTGTAATGGTTTATCAGTTGAGATACCTCATTATAATCTTGTAAATGGTATTTTGTTGGCTTTTCTAAAGGTTGGTCATTTGGATATATCTAGTTATCCTTCCAAATACTAATATCCTCCCCAGTTGCCACCTCTCAAACATGATATTGTTTTACCATATCTAGCCCTTTTCTAATACCCTTCCACATCCATCTATTATGCTTTCTATAAATACCATGTAAAGGAGAATGTTTTGGAAAATATTTAGATTGCAACACTCTAGAACATAAATTATCAAGATTAGTTACTAACCTCGGAGAGATAGGTTAAACTTCCTAAGGTTTTTGAAGCCAAGACCACCATACCTCTTAGGTAGACATAATCCACTCCAAGCTTTGGGATTCAACCCCTTATTTTTAGGTTGATGTCCTCACCAATATCGCCTCTGAATAGTGTCTAGCTGTTTAATGATAAAGACAGGCAGAGGAAAACAAGTCATTTGATAGGTTGCAATAGAATTTAAAACAGCTTGAATCTGAATTACTCTCCCTGGTTGGGGAATTAGCTTTTCTTTCCAACCATTTAGATTTCTTTGCATCTGTACTACTAAAGGTTGAAAACTTAATGCCTTAGACTTGTTAAGAAATAAAAGAACTCCTAAATATTTATCTGAAAGCTTCATGGGTTTCATTTGTAGCAAATTTGTTATTTCAGTTTGCCTATGACGAGTGATTTTCCTGCTAAAATCTATACCACTTTTTATAAGATTGATTACCTGACCAGATGCTCTGCTAAAGGTAGTAATATATCTTGGGCATGAATCGGTTCAGAAGTTTTAGCCTTAAGGAACAAAATGACATCAACAGCAAAAAATAAATGAGAAATAGCAGGCTTTACTCCATGGATTTTTTTTCTGAGATTCTGCATTAAGAAGAAGTCGAGACAATACATCCATACATAACATAAACAGATAGAAATACAGGTTATCACCCTGATGTAAACCACGCAAAGGGACAAATTTTTTACAAGGAATACCATTTAATAAGAAAGAAAAAAACGCAGATAAAATACAAAAGTAAATCATTTTACACCATTGCTCAGCAAAACCCAACTGTTTCAAAACATAATATACAAAAGACCATTCAATACGATCAAATGCCTTAGACATATATATCTTTATGGAAATATCTCGCACTCTATCTTTTTTCTTTTTCATAGTGTCGAGAAGTTCATGTGTTGTTACTATGTTATCCTGAATAAATCTACCCGGTACAAAAGCCGATTGATAGGGAGAAATTATCTTAGATATGATTGGTTTCATCCTAGTGATCATCAATTTAGATATAATCTTGTAAGTGGCATTACACAAACTAATCGGGCGAAAGTCACTTGGCAATGTGGGGCATTCTACTTTTGAGACTAAGGTCTGATATGTGAAGTTCAAATTGGGATGAAAAGTTTGATTTATAAAGAAATCCTGGACTAATTTCACAATATCATTATGGACTATATCCCAACTACACTTGTAAAAACCTATTTGAAACCCATCGGGACCTGGGGCTTTCCAAGAAGGCATCTGAGCAATAACAAGTTTAATTTCATCTTCAGAAGGCATTTTCAGCAGATTAAAGTTATCCTCTTCAGTAATACATGAAGAAATTAAATTTAGCAATTTAGCGTCCTTACCTGGATTAGTTTTAGTGGTAATATGAAAAAAATGACTATTTAATATCTCCTCAATCTCTTCCCTTTTTTTACACCAGATGCTTAATGAATTTTGTAAAGATGCAATATGATTTCTTCTACATCTAAAATTAGCTCTAGCATGAAAATATTTTGTATTACGATCACCATATGCAAAAAGATTATCCCTAGATATTTGTCTCGCATGCTGATCCAAAATATCGTACCATTTAGACAACTTTATCTTAACATGCTTATATGCAGGTAGCAATTCAACTTTGGCATTGTGGCAAGACAGATACTCAAGTCTTTTTTTCAAGCCTTTGATTTTCTTTTGAATATTGCCAAAAGTGTTGCTGCTCCAATTGGACAACGCATGTTGAGTAACAACAAGTTTTTTCTGTAAAATATCCATGTCATCATAGTTAATATAAAAATTCCAAGCATTAGCAATAACACTCCTACTTTCAGCATGGCCAAGCCAATATTAAAAGACTCTAAAAGGTTTTTATTTTTTAAGACTACCAGAAATAGTATCAATCAAAACCGGGGCATGATCTGAACCTACCGGCAATAAATTCAACAATTTAGCCTCGGGAAAATGCTGATGCCATCGTGTGTTAGCAATTGCTCCATCTAATCTTACTCTAACCAGGTTTTTATCTTTCCTATGATTCGACCAAATGTACGGGTATCCAGACCAAACAACATCAGTAAATCCTAGATTTCTAATACTTTGCGCAGCAAAAGCATGTTTATTAGATATCCGAATACAGCCACCTACTTATTCATCGATGGAAAGAGTGGTATTTAGATCTCCTACTAGCAACCAAGGAAGAGAGTAATTATGAGCTACTTCCTGGATAACTTGCCATTACTCTACCTTTTCTTGAGTACGAGTAGCACCATACATACAAGTTAAGATCCATTTGCCTACCGAAGCATACATAAGACACAAGATTTCTATTTTCCTGTATTAACTCTATTTTCCACAAAATACATAACCCTCCATTTTCCACAAAATACATAACCCTCCAGCTAACCCTATGGAACTTTGTATCCAAAAGTTAGGATAAGCAAATTCCCTCTGTATTACTTTCATTTTATGGTACACATGTTTAGTTTCTGACAAAAATATAAGGTCCGGAGAGTGGGTACTAATTTCACTCTTCAGATTTTTTAGTTAGGGGATTGGCAATCCCCTGAACATTCCAGGCTAAAATTCGCATTACACAGTTAACAGAGAGAATCAAATACTTGATACAAACACTTGATCTAAAGATACCAACAAACAGCAGAAGGGAAACAACTATAACACAGTAATATAACAACTTAGAAGCACACCAAGCAGAAGATAAACAAAATTTAACTACACTAGATAAATGGATAGAAAGACATCAAGTACACCAAGAAGGGATACAAAATATATAAGCACACAAAGGAAATCTTAGAAGAATACCAAGTAGTACAGAGAAGCACACAAGAAGAATTACTTAAAAGAGAAGATAACCCAAGTAGCACAGATTATAACGCACACAAATAGAACTAAGATTATTCTACCATACAAAACATGCAAAGGATTAACGAGTTGAAAGCTAATTAAACAAGATTAAAACAGATGAAACTTTGAATTGAAACTGATGAAATAAAATTTAGAATTGAAACCCTGGAAACGAGACGAAACAGTAGAAACATAAACGCAAACAAAGGTGAAATCGATACTTATCTGATAGATTGGCTAATGCGAATATTGAAGAACCGGAGATTCAATAAGGACGAAATGATGTTGGATTTGTGAGAAGACACGAATAATTTGGTGAGATTTTGATTTAGGTTTGAGTCGCCTAGAAAATCAACTATTTTTCGCCCACCGACATAGACAGAGAAAGTCCCGATGAAGTTGCTTTATAACAAAAGAAATGAAAGAAAAAATTTCGTCAAACGAGTACATTCCGACTTTACAGTTATTCACAATGGAATTTTTTTTCCAAGGTACCGTTGAAGGAACTTCATTAACAGCCTGAACTAAAGGAAGATTATCAGAGATGAAGATAACTAGTCTAACTGTACTTGATTAGACCACTGTGTTGCAAAAAACAATGCTTGAGCTTCAGCTTCTGTTACCGAATCTGCATATGTTGTCCAACATCTTGCAGCTCCAAAGTTTCCATTGGCTTTGTACCAGACGATCAAAAAGTTGCTTGATATGGTGAAACAATTTTGGATATAATTGGTTTCATACGATTTACCATTAGCTTAGAAATAATTTTATAAGTAGAATTACTAGCTTTTTGTTTTTTTCTTTTGGCAATTGTCACTTCCGGTGACTTTTGTCTCTTAATATAATTTGCCCTTTCTGTGTCAAAAAAAAAAAAAGAATTACAAAGGCTAGTTGGTCGAAAGTCGGATGGAGTGGCAGGACACTCCACTTTGGGAATTAAGGTCTGATAAGTGATATTAAAGTTGGGGTCTAATCTCCGTGTCGTAAAGAAATCTTGGATCACAGAGATAATGTCAGACTCTACAATGTCTCAATTATGCTTGTAGAAACCAATTTGAAATCCATCAGGTCCGGGTGCTTTCCATGAAGGCATCTGAGCAGTTGTGTTTCTAATTTCAGACACATCGGGTATTTTAAGAAGCATATCATTTTCCTCATTAGAGATGCAAGGAGTAATCAGATTTAAAAGACTTATATCTTTCCTAGGATTCGAAGAAGTAGTAATTTGTTGAAAATGACTATTCAAAAGACTCTCAACCTCATTTCGCTCTTTACACCATATACCTAAAGAGTTCTAAAGTGAAGCTATATGATTTCTTCTACGCCTAAAATTTGCTCTTGCATGAAAATATTTAGTATTACGGTCCCCATAGGAAAAATAATTATCTCTAGAGACTTGTCTCAAATGTTGATTATGAACATTGTACCAATGAGCAAGTTCAAGTTGAAGATTTTGATATTGAGGGGTTAGTTCAGATACAGGGTTATGTCTAGCCAAATTCAACAAATTATACATAATATTCTTAATTCTACGTTGGATGCCACCAAAAGTATTCTGACTCCAGATAGTTAAAGCATGCTTAGTGATAAGCTTAGCATTAAATGTTATCCTGGTCTTGCATCCTACTGGTCCAAGCAGCCTCTATAACAGATTTACAATCCTTATGACTCAACCAGTACTCAAAAATTCTAAAAGGCTTATCTTTAGTTCTAGCATTAGATTCAGTTATTAAAAGCACTGGAGCATGGTACGAACCAACAGGTAGCAAATTATGCAGTTGTGCCGATGGAAAGTATTCATGCCAGTTAGTACTAGCCAATGCACGATCTAAATGAACTCTAACAAGAGAATCGCCTTGTCTATGATTAGACCAAGTATAGGGGTCCCCTGACCAAACCAAATCTGTGAGACCTAGATTTCTGATATGTTGGGAAGCTAAAGCATGATTCCTATTAGGATTGTCTATGCCTCCCTGTTTTTCAGATGAATGCAAAGTTGTATTCAGGTCTCCAATGACCAACCAAGGATATTGATACTGAGAAGTTTCGATTATTAGGTTAACCTTAGAAGTTTCGTTTTTTTAAGAGATTAAATGAGTGATTTAACCTTGGTTGTTTGTAACCGAACTTGGTCCGACGAAGTTTTACCTAGCAATGTCCATTGGAATTGTTTTTACGCGGATCCAAATACTCACTGTTGCCAGCAAAACTTAAGGGTGCGCATCACTCCAACGTTTCGCCAAAAACCTGATACATAATGTAGCAAATGATGGAATTTCCTTCAACAGCAAGAAGAATTTTGGAAAGTGAAGGTGTATAATGGAATTCCATAATTTGATTCCAACATTTACAGAAGAAAAACTGGAGGCAAAGCAGGACACGACTGTTTCTTAAGGAAAACGAAGGAGGCAAAATTGAAGCAAATCATAAGATGGTAAGAATTAAGTTAAATACTTCAAGGAAAAAAGAAGCTTCACCGGCAGATCATACACATACGGATACTAATGGTACAAAATCAGTAATTCTCTAAGCCAGACCCAAGGTAATATTTGATCTGCAATTTTTGCATATCTGGACCAAGGAAAATTTACAATCAAATTAGATGGATTAGGGAACAAAATATATGAGATGGATACAAAAAAATAAAATAGGACTTAAAGTATCCCAATGCTTAATCTGCACACCTCACAGTGAACCAAGGAGAAACAATATCACAGGAAAACCAAAGGCGCAAAGACATGCAAAGAGTGTATGAGGGTTTTTAATACCCAAGATATTCTGAATTAGCGAGGAGTCGAATGCATACATACATACCTTGATATATCATGGATAGCACCAAAAATATAACTACATAAACACACAAATTAGCTTCATCAATATACCGAACCCTCTGCTTCAATACCCAGATTCCCGGGGGAGAGAGAATCAATCATATGTGTTAAGGTTCTGTTAGGTTAAGCATAATTTGTAAAAGTATGTGCATTAAAGGCTTACTTTTGTGTATCAAAAAAGCAAAGTCTGTTAACAGTATTACATAACCTTAGTTGATCAATTAACTGCATCGATATGATAAGATCCTTAGTCCCCCCATGGGTTCTTATCACAATAATATCCTGGAATGGTAGACTCTAGAATTCGAATTAAATAGTATTATTAATTGCAATAGTCGTCCAACAGTAGGCTCTTGATTCTAGAATTCGAAGAGAGACCGAGAAGAGGGTTTTACACGAGGTTTCAGAAGAGAGAGAATTCAGAAGAAGCGAGGTGGAGACGAACACAAAAGACTTTCGAGAAACATACCGCTAAGGAAGAGTCAGAGTCGGGGTAAACAAGGATTAGTTTGGGATCGGCTGCAGCCAAGCTTAGGGGTTACCGCGCAGAGACATATTTTGAGGGACCGGACATAATCTCTGTCGTTAAAAATCATGAACGATCGCAACCACTCTTTGACCAAGATACATACACACCACCTTTCCTTAGAACGTTGATACCTTTTTAAGGATGGGTTTGGTAATATTTTTCTTTTTCCAAAAGCATTTCCAAAACCTATATATGTCAATAATTTTTAAATTGGTGTTTGGTAAAAAAAAATCATATTGTATTTTACCTAAAGTACTTCCGAAATTCCTCAATTTTCAAAAGATGGGGAGGAGGAGCTTTTAAAAGGAACGCACGACTGGGGGTACTTGAACTAATTGGGGGATATAAGTTACTTCCCCCAACCAATAGTGTCTGTTAAGGGGTGTTTTTGGGCGAAAATACTAAAATACCCTTCCCTCAAAATAAAAATCAAAAAACTTAAAATCAAAAAACAAAACCACATCCCCATTTCCATCTTCACCCTTAACTAATCTCTTTTAGGGTTAGGGCTTTGAAACCTAAATATTCCCCACTCTCTTTCAAATTATAACTTTCCCCATTCCCTTTCAAATTCTCTTCTCCTTCTCTGAAGGCTCCTCATTTTGAAAACTATTTTTTTTTAAACATTCTGAAATGATGAAGATCATATCGTTAGGGATGAAGACCATGTCGGAAATGATGAATACCATGTCGGAAGTGATGAGTATCATGTCGGAAGTGATGAAGACTTGCCGGAAGTGTTGAAAACCATGCCCGTATAGATGAAGACCATGCCGGTAGTGATGAAGACCATTCCTGAAGTGATGAAGACCATGCCTGTAGTGATGAAGACCACGTCGGAAATATTTTTTTTTTACATCTTCGGAAGTGATGAAGACCATGCCGGAATTGATGAAGACCATGCCGGAAAATGGTGCCGACATGCTTGGTAACTAACATTCAATGTCGTAACTAAGTGCCGGCATGCTCGATAGAAATCTATCAATATCGATAATTAAGTGGAAAAAAATTCAATTTTCTGGATACTTTACATCGTGTGCCGGCAAAGAAATTCAAGCAACATACCATGCTGGTAGCAGTACCTGCATGCTCGCGAATTAACTGACTGTGTCGGCAGTGGACTGAAAACCAAAAAAAATATCAAAACGGAACACAGCCGGAAGGGGCTACCCCCCGGACCCCATGAATAGCGGTAGGTAAAAAACAACTTTTGTACCGGCATAGTTTTTTGGTTGAATATTATGCCGGCTTGAATTTCAAAATGAGGGATAAGCTCGGTGCCGGTATGGACGTGGTATGAATACCATGCCGGTATCCGGCATTGTATTCATGCCACGTCCATGTCGGCACCGAGCTTTTTCAGCTGCAAAATGGTGGATTCAAAGAAAAAAAATCAATTTTTCAACCTCTTAGCAGCAATTCTCTCTTCACAATCATCCTCCACTTTCAACAAAAAAAGTTCCCTATCAAATACTTTTTTCCTCCTTCTACTCTCACCTCACTCACCCTAATACTAATAAAAATACATACTAATCATTTATCAAATAATCTTATGAATTTACTAATTATAATTAAGCACTAAACATGATTAGTGAGGGGTAGATTAGGTATTAGGTAAAACTATTAGATAAGGGGTGACCCTGATTTGATATTTAAATCCAGTTTTTGTCCTTTTCCTCTATCCCCCAATTAGTTTTTGTATCCCCCAATCGCGCGTTCTTAAAAGCTACAAAAGAATAAGCTTTGGTCCCACCAAAATTTAATGTTTGATTTATACTTTTTGTCCCTATTTTATTTTGTAAATGACAAAAATTACCATTAAATATATATACAACCAATCTTTTATTTCTTATATTTTATTTTTTAAATATTATATAATTTTATTATTATTATTAGAAAAAGAGTATTACATTAACTGGTTGGAAGCATAACAAGCTAAGCTCCAACAACGTACCATTACATTAATTGAACAGGTTGTTGTGCTAACCTACCAGCGAGCCTCATGAGTAACCTAGCCAAGGGAGCCGAAGCGGAAGGAGGGGCTGAGATTGTGTCACAAGGGGGGCAAGCTAACTCTACCTTCCATGTTAATTCCTGCAATATTACACCATTGGGGACATGAATCTGGGACCTCTTAGAGCGCATGAAACTTTGGGAAAATAGGGATGACCAGCTGAGCTAGTGTAGAAATCGAGGCCCATCCAAAGTCAATGAACCGAGCTTTTTTGATCCCTAATTGTTATGGGGGTGAAGTCTTCGTACTAGTTCGTTAGTAAGAGAACTAATTCCGCAAAGAACATAGAGATGTTTTGAAGTCGCCACCTGACTAAGTGGAGTCAGGACCCTTTTAACTAGTTTGAGTTCTTCGGGAAAACAAAATCTAGTTATGACTTACATGTTTATGGCCTGCTATCAGAGAGTCTGGGTAAGGAGATTCTAGTACGAGATGGGAAGGTGTTAGGCACCCATCGGTCGCCCAACCATACGATTGGCCTATACTTCATGATAAATATGAATAATATTTATAGTTTCTCTTTAACAATGTACTAACCACACTTGTGACTCTTGGACTAATATATATATATAGCCGGAAAAACAACTAATTATTCAAGAGGTATTGGGAATCTAGATCAATTCCTAACATGTTGAAAATATTAATAAGCCAAATTTAAACTTGTAAAGAATTTAGATTCATTCTAGATATTCTTGGATGATGACAGAAATTTGGAAGCTGTCATGGACTACCGATTTAAGGCTTATTGAAGTTTTGAGGTAATAACCGGTAACCTGCAACTTAACCGATAACTAGGTAAATTATTTCCAAATTATTCACGTATGTGGTCTTAATATGAGAGGGGAATCCTCTCTATACTCATATTTAGATATTCCCACGATATGAATCAATTAGATTATACTACCAAATATATTGTTAAAAATAAATTATGCAGAAATTGACATGGGTAATCAAAATGTGAGAGGGGTAATCCACTCTATTCTCACAATTTTTATTTATCCACGAGAATTAATTTGATCAATATACCGTAAATGGAGGTATTTGCTTCAGAGAGATTCTTATACTCTCCTCCCTGTTTTTGGTAAGTATGCAAAAAGTAATTAAAGTACCAGCAATTCAATGCCAATCTTTTAAGAACTTAAAAGACAATACTTGATTTAATATTTCTTTTTCTTTTTCGGGTTTTCTCAAAATGAACTATAAGTGCATAGATAATAATAACTAATATTTAGGGAGAAAATTTTGATGTTTCTTTGATTAAATAACAACATACATGGATACTTGGAACATGTGAGAAGAAGTATTTTCTATTTGAAGACAATAATTCTTCTTGGTTTAGGTATATGGGTGGGAATCAGAATTTTTCTTTAGTTTGCATGGGAGAATGCAAATCTCTTGGGTTTTTCCAAATGGAGTAATTGGGGTGATTGATTGTGTTGTAGAATCGGATTCTTTTTTTTGGGATTGTTGGTTGCGTGTAATTGGTTCGTCTCCAAACGGAGTAAGGAATGCCTTATATAATTGTAGACAAGTAGGAAGTAGGTGTAAAAGAGGTATGGAGAAAACGATGAAATGGAATGGTGGGGGCCGAAGGATGTTAGGATTGATTTACTTTTATTTTTCTTTTTCTTTTCTTTTTTGGTGTAAAGAAATTTTGCATATGTGTACGGATGGAAAGGGGAGTAGAATGGGGAGGGAGAGGGTGCATGTGGTGTATTTAGAATTATTTGATGGGTGATGGGATGAGAGAGGTATATGTTTTTGGTAAAAAAGTGGATTTTTTAGTGGGATTTGAGAAGAATAATTTTTGCTCTTTTGGGTAATGGGTTGAATAAAAATATAAAAGGGTAATGATTTTATAGTATGTGAGAGAAGGAGGGAATTCTTTTTTTTATGAGAAAAGAGAATTCGATAATGTTGAAGAAGGTTTTTTTTTTAATACGTCACATGGATTATGGAGTGAGTGGTTGGGTAATGAAATGGGTGGTTGGGTAGTAAAATGGGTTATTGGGTAATGAATGGTTGGTTGGGTAGTGTTTGTGGGATTGATTTTAAAGGATATAGAAATCCTTAATGGTTATACAAAGAATTTCTCTTGTACCCGGCTTCGAAGTATAAGGCTGATATTTTTGTGGAGGGTGCGAAATTAGGGTGTCAACAGTTGCCCCTCTTTGAGAGAAATCGCTCTCGGTTGGCGAACAAAGCCGTAGGACCCGATTTCGCACTATTTTGTTGTTGATGAACGGTGATTCAATTGTTGATGCAGAAATTTATGACACTGGCCAGGTTTGCTCTGGTTAAGCTTGTCGGTTTTTCCTAAGAGGCGTTGGGCCTTGCACTGTGCATTCTGTTCTTGAGGTCACAACTTTTCGGTGTTGTGCCTTGAATTTATATGATTGATTTTCCTTCGCGGAACATCCTTCTTTGAACGGGTATATTCCAAGCTTCTTAAAGAAGGGAGTACATTCTCTTTCTTTATAAGATTGGGACGGACACTATTCTTTACTCATGAGTTCTTCTTTTGTTATTTTTCTTTTTTTCAAGATGACATCTGGGTAGCCATCTGATATTTTTTCTAATCTTCCTCCTTTGCCACCGGTGCGTAGCAGACGAAGGGTCGGGGTTTTGGACGATGTTGAAAACCACGTTTCAGCGAAGATCCGTAATAATCCAGTAAGCCTTTTGGGTTGGTTTTTCCGCTTTTCACGTTCTTCGAATATGTCTTCTAGTGATTCTTACCGAGATTCTCCCTCATTGCGTGCTTTACAGGATTATTCCTGGGCGCGTGTTCGTGGAACAACCACTGGTATAATGGAGTGGTGGATTCTGTTGAGAAAATGCATAGGTGTTCATGACATTGTACGCCGAATAGGTTGGCTCTCCTTCATAGAAGCTTTGAGGTCGCACCAGGATCGTGACAATGACATAATTGTGGCAGAGCGATGGTGGGGTGACACCAATTTATTTCATCTTCCGCACTGTGAGTTGACCATGATCGAACCTAATGTTCGGAAAATGCTGGGACCGCGTTGCGGAAATATTTTTCCAAAGAATTGGTCAGTTAGCCTACCCGACTTGAGATCAAGTTTCTGGAAATCTGAGACGGAACTTGCTGATGACGCTCCAAGAGATGACCCTAAAGTTATTAAAGTTAATAGAGCTTTTCTTATTTATTTTGTTGGGTATACTTTCATCAATCCTTTCAATGATCACGTGAAATCGGTCTACCTGGAAGCTTTCAATGATCTTGATCTTGTGGGATTTTATGACTGAGGAAGTTGTGCAATGGCTTGCCTCTTCAACAGTCTCACTCGAGTGACTCGTCTCCAGGCTAAGGTTCTATGTGGGTTTTGGCCCGTCTTGAATGTGAGTACCCATCACCTTGGATCCCAATAACTTCATCTATACTTTCACCTTGTTTTTCTTTAACATATCTTCTTGCTCCGTGTCACGAGTATTTTCCTACTAGCCGTCCACCATTTGATTGCAGTTTCTCTAATAGTCAGATGTTTCCAAGAATGACTAGGTGGAGAGGTGCATTTCGAAATCATTCGGTTGCACATGCTCGCCTCTGTTTAGAAGAGGCCACTGTTGAATCAGTAAGTTACCTTTTTTTTTTTTTACCTTTCCATTCCTTCGCTGGTGATGTAGATTTGCTGGTGAGAAAGCGGGGGTACAACAACCACACCCAATATTTCCCTTAGCAATCTGTATGGACAAACTCCAATATACTTTCTAGAGAATCAACTAGACAGTCAGACTCAATCTAGATAAAAATTATATCAAACTGTCAATCAATTTCAATCAACAACCAAAAGGTCGGATATTCTAATTGATTGAACAACACACAACCTGTGATATTTCAATTATATAACAAAATATAATGTGGAATATAAATAACAAAGACACCAGAATTTTGTTAACGAGGAAACCGCAAATGCATAAAAACCCCAGGACCTAGTCCATATTGAACACACACTGTATTAAGCCGCTACAGACACTAGCTTACTTCAAACTAACTTCGGTATGGACTGTAGTTGAACCCCAATCAATCTCAAACTGATCCAAGGTACAGTTATGCTCCTGCGTCTCTGATCCCAGCAGGATGCTACGTACTTGACTCCCTTAGCTGATCTCACCCACAACTAAGTGTAGATACGATCCAAAGTCGAAGACTTTAATAAACAAATATGTATCATACAGAAAAGTCTACAGAATAGATAAATCCGTCTCCCACGAATATACCTATGAGTTTTCGTTCCGTCTTTTGATAAATCAAGGTGAACATGAACCAATTGATAAACCAGACTTATATTCCCGAAGAACATCCTAGTATTATCAATCACCTCACAATAATCTTAATCGACGCAGCGAGAAAAGATATTGCGGAATTACAAACGATGAGACGAAGATGTTTGTGATTACTTTTCTATCTTTCCTTTCGGAGATAAAGATCTCAAGCCAATCGTTACGATTGTACTGAACACGATAGAATCAGCAAGATCAGATCACACAACTACGAGAAAGTAGTATCGGTTTGGCTTCACAATCCCAATGAAGTCTTTAAGTCGTTAACCTGGTTTAGAGAAGAAACCAAAGGTTAAAGGAGAATCGACTCTAGCTAACACAACTAGTATCACACGTAAGGTGTAGGGATTAGGTTTCCCAGTTGCTAGAGTTCGCTCTTATATAGTCTTTCAAATCAGGGTTTGCAATCAATGTTAGCTTGGTAACAAAGCATTCAATATTCACCATTAGATGAAAACCTGATTAGATTCAAGCTAATATTTCTCAACCTTTAGATCGAAAACTTAGCTTGTTACACACAAATGAAATGTACTATTTTGGGTTTATGTAACCGTACCCAAACATGAACATTTGTTGGTTCAACAATAGTTAACCAAATGGTTAGCCATATGAGAAATTTCATATCAACCATATTCTTCTTCACTATAACTAGTTCACATGACTCAAATGAACTAGTTAGAGAGTTGTCCAATTGCTTAAATCTTATGTAACTACACAATACACAATCGAAGTAAAAACGGTTTGATTCACTCGAATCGGTTCATGAAATTTATATCCACGGTTTGCAAAAGCATTCCTTAGTTTACATAAACATGATTTCAAGTGAAAAAGCGGGGGTCTAACAACACCACCCAATATTTCGCTTAGCAATCTGTATGGACTAACTCCGAAATACTTTGCTAGAGAATCAACTAGACAGTCAGACTCAATCTAGATAAAAATATCTTAAGGAGTTAATATCTCTCTCTTGTTTTTGATATTACTCAAGCTAATAGAAATCATCGAGTCTTTATCAAATACAAGGAATAACTTGGACGGTACCAAAGACCAATGTCCAAGTGTTAATCAATGCAATCAACAACCACAAGGTCGGATCTCTAATCGATTAAACTTTAATGCCCAACCTGTATTATTTGAATTATAAAGATAAACAATATAATGGGGAAAATGAAATAACACAGACACCAGAAATTTTGTTAACGAGGAAACCGCAAATGCAGAAAAACCCCGGGACCTAGTCCAGATTGAATACACACTGTATTAAGCCGCTACAGACACTAGCCTACTCCAAGCTAACATCGGACTGGACTATATTTGAACCCCAATTAGTCTCCCAAGAATTCAAGGTACAGTTGTACTCCCTACGCCTCTGATTCCAGCAGGATACTGCGCACTTTATTCCCTTAGATGATCTCATCCACAACCAAGAGTTGCTGCAATCCAAAATCGCAGACTTGATAATAAACAAATCTGTCTCACACAGAAAAGTCTATCAAAGGATAAATCTGTCTCCCACAGAAGAACCCTAGGTTTTTGTTCCGTCTTATGATATGAAATTAAGGTGAACAGGAACCAATTCATAATCCGGTCTTATATTCCCGAAGAACATCCTAGATTAATCAATCACCTCTCAACAGTCTTACTTGAATACACAAGAGGACGTCGAGGAATCACAAACAGTGAGACGAAGATGTTTGTGACTTCTTTATCTTTCCTATCGGAGAACTCTCACGATCTCAAGCCAATCAATAGATTGTACTCGTACGATAGAAGATGCAAGATCAGATCACACAACTACGATAAAAGTAGTATCGGTCTGGCTTCACAATCCCAATGAAGTCTTTAAGTCGTTAACCTGTTTTTGTTAGAGGAGAATCGACTCTAGCGAGTGCACTAGTATCACACAGACGTGTGGGGATTAGTTTTGCCCAATGCTAGATGTATCCTATATATAGTCTTCAAATCAGGGTTTTTCCTTAAGTACAAAGCAATCAATATTCACCATTAGATGAAAACCTGATTTAGATTCAAGCTAATATTTCTCAACCGTTAGATCGAAAACTTATCTTGTCACACATACTTGAGATATACGTTTACTGGGTTTGTGAAAACCGTGCCCAAACGTGTACATGTATGTTGGTTCAACATAGTAACCCGAAAGGTTAACCATATGAGCATTTCATATTAACCTTGTTATTCTTCACCATAACTAGTTCAATTGACTCAAATGAACTAGTTCGAGAGTTTTTCAATTGCTATGAGATCTTATGTAACTACACAAGACACAATTGAAACAAAGATGGTTCGATTCAATTTGAACCGGAACTTTATAGCCACGGTTTGCATACTGCATTCCTTAGTAATTTAAGTTTCATGTTCAGAGAACATTTTTAGATCATAACCCACTCAAGTACGCAAGCAAGTTCGCGGACTTAAGGAAACCGGCAGAGTTTTCCAAAATCAGCAGATAACCTCTGGAAGGAGACTTCCGCCAGTTCGCGGACTAAACATGCAACTGAGTTTTTTGAAAATCCCAGCAGAAAATCTCGGTAGGAGAACTTCCGTCAGTTCGCGGACTAAGTTCGCAAACTGAGTTCGCGAACTTGGCAAAGCCAATTCCTCCGGCTTCTCTCAATCAACAATGTTCGCAAACTTCGGGTTAAGGAATAGGATTTATGCACATATGTGTTACCACACAATGATTATATCCATCATTGGTTATATTGACCTAAACTCTCATTCCAACCATTGAAACATTCTTAGAGGACGTTATAGAGTTGTTACACTATTTCTCGTCAAAGCGATTTTCAAATTGATTGAAACATTATGACTTTCGTCATTAGGTAAAGATAAACCAGATCAAAGCGAAACTCTTTACCAACACATTATTTCGAGATATAGATAGGCGAGATATACTCCGCTCAAAATATCAAATGTGTATGATCCAGTCTATATAGCATACGACTTTTGTCTCATAAGAAGTAGGAGTTAGAAGAGATATACTTTTGAGTGATAGATAAGTTCAAGTCTCCACATACCTTTTTGTTGATGAAGTTCCACGGTTCCTTGAGTAGATCTTCGTCGTTATATGATGAATCTCCATGAAGTCCTTGAGATCAACTACACTTTTCTATCCTAGTCCGAGACTTAGCTATGTAGACTAGAAATCAAGACTCATAGTTTTGATCACTAGCATTGACAAACATGCTTGATATAGCAACGCATGTGAGGTCGACCGATCTATGCTCTAACATCATGAACAACCATTTTTAGATATAACCAACTCAAGTTCGCGGACTTAAGTTCCCGGAAGGAGTTCACAAGCTCCAGCAGATTTTCTCGGGTCGAGAACTTCCACCAGTTCGCGGAGTTAGCTCACGCCACTATTCCGGTTCTCTTGATCAACAAAGTTCGCAAACTTCGGTTCAAGGAATAAGGACTTATACATATATGTATTTCCACAACAATGCTTATATCCACCAATGGTTTATAATCTAAACTCTCATTTCAATCATTGAAACATTCTCATAGGACGTTATATAGTCGTTATTCACAAACCATTTTTCGTTAGAGCAATTTTCAAACTGATTGAAACATATCATGATTTTTATCACTAGGTAAAGATGAATTTGGCTAAAGAGAAAGCTTACCACTACATATTTCGAGAAATAGATAAGCGAGATAAATTCGGCTCGAAATAGCAAATGTGTATAATCAAAGTCTATATATCAAAACGACTTTTGTCTCAAGAATAGGAGATAGAGTAAATAGAATTCTGAGTGATAGATAAGTTCAAGTCTCCATATACCTTTTAGTCTATGAAGTTCCACTAGTTCCTTGAGTAGTCCTTGTTCTTGTATGATGATTGCCATGGAGTTCTTGAGCTCAACTACACTTTCTATCCTAGTCCGAGACCTTAGCTACAATATCCTAGAAATCAAGACTTATAGTTTTGATCACTAACATTGACAAACATTCTTAGTAAGCATCTTCATATGTACTTCAATTTTCAGCATCACTTGTATCTTCATTAGTATTATAAGCAACCGCAACTTCAGGATCTTATACAGGATGGCCCTCATCCACTTCTTTGTTCTGAACTTGAATTACCAACTCATCATTTTCTTTCATTTTCTTTAACCAATATTCTTCATCAAAATAATCATCATCTACAACTGGTGTACTACTTGATCCTCCTCCCACATTATCACCAACAACACTTGCTTGAGTATGCTGTGAACTGCCATGTACAAACAACTTTCTAGCACTACAACCACCTGCACTTTGGTTCTTATCACCTACAAGTCTTGGGCTTCTTGTCACTTGTGGTGACTTAGATGTTGTTTTCTTAGGTGTGACCTCTTTGTTCCATTCTGAATTATTAACCTTCACAATCAACTGAATAAAACCATTGGCATTTACTACAACATTCTCCCAAAACCAGAAAAAGGCATGCTCATTATTTAGTGTCCATGAAACTCCATGTTTTGAAATCCATAATAAAGAAACATCATTTATGTCTTCCAAACGTAACTTTTTGTGAACCATTTGCACAAATATCCTCAGACTCATCCTATTTCTTTGTAATTGTTTGAATGCAAACTCAATCTTACTGTCAATGCAATAACAACTTATATATCTGAACTTGGTTTTTCCCTTATCAATATTTCCACTGAAAAATACAGAAATACAAATGTATTACAAATAAAGACCAAAAAGTACTACAGACACAAATTTTCTAACAAAATAAAACAATTAATTTCTTTTTATGGGAATTATTATTATTTGTTTGATTTTATAAAATTATTTCTTTAACTTTATACAAAAATACAGACCCAATGCAGAATCTTCACAGATATCATCTTTTTTCCAGATTCGGATTCACAGACAAAAATAAAAGGAAAAAAACAATAAAAAATGATAGGGATCGAAGATTCTTCATGGATAAAACAAAGGAAAAACATAAACAATGATGCAAAGGTTAGGGTTTCAAGAGAATAAAGTTAGGGTTTCACTTTATATTGATAGAAAAAGCCTTGAAATCGCTCTATTTCATTATGCAAACACAGATTTAACAAAATCAAAAGTTAGGGTTTCTGTTTGTACCATAAGTAACAATGCCACATAATGGGCCAAATTGGTACTTGAATCATCTTTTGGTCCTCATCCAAGATCGCTAACTAGTCAACCAAAGTAGCCCAGCAGCTTAGTCAGTATTACATAAATTACCGGTCAATGGTCGAAGTCAACACCCGGCCAATGGTCAACGCCAACGCCCGGTCAATGGTCAAAGTAAACGCTTGATCAACGGTCAAAGTCGACCGTTGGTCAACTGTCAAAGTCAGGTTGCACGTCGCACCTCTAGCCAATTTTCAGTCATGTTGTCGACAGTGCTGCTAACCAGTTTCCAGCCAAGTACTCTGCCGCACTGCCAACCATCCGCAATCCATGCTGTCAGCTATTATGCATGTCAGCCAGTCAATCCTTTCTGCCAACCCATTATGCATGTCAGCCAGTCAGTCCATCATGAAGAATTAACACAGGGAGGAATGAATGGAGGTTTCATGCATAATTGATTCAAAGAGGCATGCGAGGGAAGTTTCTTGCGAATTAACGCAAAAGCCAGCAAGTGCAGAATTAACACAGGAGGACAGTTTCATGCAGAGTTAAGGAGGCATGCAGACAGTTTCATGTAGAGTTAAGGAGGCATGCAGACAGTTTCATGTAGAGTCAATGAGGCATGCAGGCAGTTTAAAGACATTTAAGTTTATTCCGAATTAATTATTGAATGGTATAAATAGTGACGCCCTGGTATAGGAAAGGGGGTAGCTAATACAGGGAAAAAGATACAATGTAATTCCATTATCAATAAAAAAAATCACTCCCCAAGGGGATTCGTCCGTGGACGTAGGCAAACCATGTCGAACCACGCAAAACCTGTGTCTCTTTTATTTGTTCTTCAATTCGTTTCCAACCCTAAATACACACCAAATAATCAATTCAATCATGTTTCGTGCCCAAGTAATTTTGGGTACAAATATTGACGCCGACTAAGGGGATTACGAGAAACGGGATCGTGTTTTCCCATTGTGAAAAGTTGTACAAAATGCTTCAAAATCATGTCTGTTAAAAAGCAGTGTGAATGTTTTAAAAAATCACTGTTGCAGTCCAGTTGATCGTAACTGCCGCAGTCCAGCTTGATCGCAAATATTGCAGTCCAGCTGATCACAGCTGCTGTAGACCATATAACCGCAGAAACTGCAGTCCAGTTGATCGCAACTGCTGTAATCCAGCTTCACAATTCGAGATTTTCTAAAGCTATTACCTTTTGAAACCACTGAAATTGCATCACTACAAAGCCTAATGAAAATGTTGCCATGACGTTCGGTCCGCGAAAAAGATAGCGTAAAAACATCATCAAAAGTGTTGCTGGATATTCGATTCGCGACATGGCTTGGTCCAGTTTTGATTTCAATCACCGCAGTCTAGCTGATCGCAACTGCTGCAGTCCAGTTAATCACAGTTACTGCAGTCCAGTTGATCGCAACTGCTGCAGTCCAGCTTCATAGTCAGAGACCACCAAGACTAACTCATTGGAAAGATCGCTAAGGTTTTGTAGTAAATCAAAATCACCACTGTCATGATCGCAGGGTTGTCAAGTTGCCTACATCTCTAGGTGCTTGAATAACCAAGAGAAAACTTCAAGAAAAGCATCTCAAAAAGTTCCAGAAAGGGCCACAAAAGTGTAGCAAAACCACGGTGAAAGGTCCATGAGAAACAACAACAGTCCCTAGAACCGTTGCTAAAAGTCCAAGGAAAAAGAAGAAAAACAGAAAATTGTTGCAAAAGGCAGACAACAAAGATAACACTTCCACTAGCCGTTGCAGAAACTACAAAAACAAAGGCAACAGTTCAGAAAACCGTGGCGAAAACTTTCGAAAAAAAAAAACCAGCGGGTCAGAATGACGGGGGTGACGTCCACCTACAGTAAACTTTTGTTCACCCACGCCCGTTGGTTCTGTTCACCCACGTCAATTGGTTCTGTTCACCCACATCAACGGGTTCTGTTCACCCACGTCAGAATATGTCACCCACGTTCACATTCCACGTCAGCATCTGATCCAGTCAGCGACTGCCACGTCAACAAGTGGTCCAGTCGGCGAATAACACGTCATCAACTTGGTCCAGTCAAGATGCCACGTCATCAATCCAGTCAGCGGAGACACGTCAGTAATGTGGTCCAGTCAGTAGTTCCACGTCAGCATTGTCATCCAATCATCAGCTGCCATGCATGCAAGAGACATACAGTCAGCTGCCCAGCCAAACAGAAACGTCATCATGACGTCAGCTGAGAGTGACGTCAGCGTGCGTCAGCAATGTTGACGACAGCATGACGTTGTCAGCCGACAGCGCTAACGACGTCAGTATCCTCCGTTACTGTTAACGCCGTTACTAACGGCGTCATCTAGCAGCGAATCTGAACCCTTCATCTACAGGCTGTTAATTCAGCCGTTGGTCACGTCAGCACAGCGTCAGTTGATGACATCATGATGACGTCAGGTTGTCTTCTCAGGTGAAGGACGGCGCCGGTGCAATAACAGATTGCCGGCGGCAGCGGCGGCGTCAGGCGACCTTGCCGACATTCCATTTGGTGGTGAGTTAGTGTATTGCGAAGCTATTTAATTCCATAGTCCCGATTCAGCGCATCACGGAGTAACTTAACTCCGTAGCCCTAGGATGTTTACGCCTCGTCCATTTACACTTGCGACTTTTACACCCACCGATTTGAACTGATTCGGCTCACTGAATCTGGCAGAGTTGAGTTTTTGGATCGCTGATTTTTCATCCCAACACCATTTTCATTGCGGATATTTATGCTCCACTATGGGATTATGCACACTCCTCTCTTTGGGCTTGGTCATCAATTTTGCTTCCTTGATATCTTCTTCATACGACGTCCGAATTGGATGATTTTTGGCTCGTTGTGATCGTACTTTGATATCCTACAACATGAAGGTAAAATTTTTATAATTAGAGGAGAATATTTTTTGAGCAACTACATCATTAACATTTTCGGAGCAAGGTGCTCACCGAACAAAGTCATTGAAAGATTAATCACATCGTCAACATGTTAATACCGCGCCGTCAACAGGGTGCCACGTCAGCTAAATTATTTCTATATAAGTTTCCACATTATCAACTTGCCTCCGTGTCAGTAGAAGTTGCACCAATCCTGCACCGACAATAATCTAATCACCCCGACTTACTCCACATGCAAATTTGTTTGTGCGATAACTTTTTTATCGTACGTCCGAATTGGGCGAATTTCAGCTCGTTGCGATCGCATGTCAATTTCCAACAACATGAGGGCGCAATCCTCAAAGATTGATGTTGTGTCGATTTAAGTCCACAACATGAAAAATGCGTGCTTGTGGTGTAGATTTTCAAATCTCAAGACACTTATGTTCGGCAATGATCTTAACTGCTACAGTCTAGTTGATCGAGCTGCTGTAGTCCAGTTTCACAGCGAACACTGCAGTCCAGTTGATCGAACTGTTGTAGTCCCTTTATCGAATAACCGCTACAGTCCAGTTGATCGAGCTGTTGTAGTCCAGTTTCTCAGCAAATACTACAGTCCAGTTGATCGAACTGTTGTAGTCCTTTTTCGCATAATCACTACAGTCCAGATGATCGAGCTGTTGCATTCTTTTTTCATATAATTATTGTAGTCCGGTTTTCCTCGAAACTTTTTCAGTACCCTTTTCCTCACAACTACTTCAGTCCAATATGATCGAATTCCTGTAGTTCGGTTTCTCAGCAACTGCTTCAGTCCAGTTTTACTTATAAATGTTGCAGTTCAGCTGATCGTAGCTGCTGAAAAACAGTTCCATGGCAACTGTCTTCAATCCAGTTTTGATTCAACTGGTGCATGCCAGTCCCGCAGACAAATCTAGTTGCTGAGTCAAGCCGAGACGATAAAGCAACTACACTAGTCATCGTCGCTGGAAAACATCAACATAGCCAGTGGACATCCTAACCACCTCATACACTGAGTCACAATACCACATTTCGTAAGGTACGTATACAATTTACATATTTTTTTGCATCATTTCATATAATCATGCATACTTTTGTTCAGTGGGAAACTTCAATGTGGCTAGCGTTTTCATGTGCCAAGGCATAAAAAACTTTCAACGTCATTCCATGTGAGAGCAAGATGCAGGAAGGTTGTGCACCCTTGTGCGAGCATTGAGCAGCATGACAATTATTATCTTTTGGGGGCGAGTTGCATATCACTTCAACGTGGTGACCATCACTTGGGGGAGAGATATGTAACACCTTATGGTCTAAAGTAACTTTTTTGGGGCAAGCTGTGTAACACTCCACACGCTTGGGGCCGAGTTACGTGGAACCTGAATACAATGTGAAATTCAGATTCTGGGAATCAAAACAAAAGGTAACCCAAACTTATTAATCCTCCAAGGAGTTACAGGATTAAGAGGGACGAGCACACACCCTAATATTTCGACGCAATTATTACAATCAGTAACATTAATAACTGCTACAGATGAGTTTATCGAACTACTGTAGTCATGTTCCTAAGCGACTGCTGCACTCAGTTGGACGCAATTGATGCAGTCTAGTTTTCTCATCAATTCTGTACTCAGTTGGACGCAACTGATGCAGTCTGATTTTATTTGTAACTGTTACACTCAGGTTTATCGAACTATTTTAGTCAAGTTCCTCAGCAACTGCTGCAGTCTAGCTGATCGAAGCTACAACATTTCAGCTGATCGAAGCTGCTGCAGTCCAGCTGATCGCAGCTGCTGCAGTGAAACTTTGCAAGTTGTTGTTGCAGTCCAGCTGACCGCAGCTGTTGCAGTCCATCTCTGTTCATAGCTCCTGCAGTCCAGTTGATCGCAGCTGTTGTAGTGTAATTTTGCTCGTTGATGTTGCAGTCCAGCTGACCGCAGCTGCTGCAGTCCATCTCTGTTCATAGCTCCTGCGGTCCAGTTGATTGTAGCTGCAACAATGTAATTTTTCTCGTTGCTATTGCAGCCCAGCTGACCGCAACTGCTGCAGTCCAGTTCTGCTCGTAGCTCCTGCAGTCCAGTTGATCGCAGCTGCTGCAATAATTTTGCTCGTTGCTGGTGCATTCCAGCTGATCGAAGCTACTGCAGTCCATCTATGTTCGCGATTCCTGCAGTTCAGCTGATCGCAGCTGCTGCAGTCATGTTCGCAGCTCCTGCAGTCCAGCTGATCGCAGCTGCTGCAGTTCAGCTATGTTCGGAGCTCCTGCAGTCCATCTGATCGAAGCTGCTGCAGTCCAGCTATGTTCCAGCTCCTGCAAGCCAGCTGATCGCAGCTGCTGCAGACCAACTTTGCTAAATGTTGTTACTACCCAGTTTTGCTCATTACTGCACATGACAGTTTTTTCTCGCCGTAGCAGTCCAGTTTACCGAAATCATTGCAATCCAGTTCCGCAGCAACAACTATTGTGACCTAGTCGACATCGCTGCTGCTATCCTGATTGATATAACTATTGAAGATATATAAAGATCGATGTCACATCCAATAGCAGCACCAAGACCATTGGAGGTCCAACAACACAAAAATTCTGTTACCATCTCAACTACAAAAGGGTCACACCCTTTCACTCGCAACTACCGCGGCTCAGTCCGTAATTGACAGCAGCCTAATACCAACATCTCACATAGATTCCAGCCGAGTGACGTCAAATATAGCTCATCTTTTCCAAACAACAGTTAATAGTCAAGTTCTACGCAACTACCACAGTTCAGTTTTATATCAACAGTTACAACTCACTTTCAACACCACTCCGCTCCAGCATCACGCTTCCGTTGCAGACCAGATCATCCATAAGTCCTGTTTGTACATGCAACAATGGTTCATACTCAACTGTTTCCCGCCGATCTTCCAATCACAATAGCCTCACTTGGGGGAGACTTGATTACAATTTCCACAATCAACGAAGGCATTTTTCTTTATGCTTCAACAACAAAAAATTACTCTTGAGGGCGTATTGAGTTCCGCAAACACCATGAGAAAGTTTCCAATCACTTTAGCAGCAATAATCCACGCTTGGGGGCGAGTTTTGTCATTGACTAAGGAAAACGAAAATTTCTTAACCCCCAACAAGTTGGAGGTTAAAAGGGGGCGATGTTTGTACTATAAGTAAAAATGGCACATAATGGGCCCAATTGGTACTTGAATCATCTTTTGGTCCTCATCCAAGCCCGCTAACCAGTCAACCGAAACAGCCCACCAGCCTACCCGGTATTGCATAAATGACCGGTCAATGATCGAATTCAACACCCGGCCAATGGTCAACGTCAACGTCCGGTCAATGGTCAAAGTCAACGCTCAATCAACGGTCAAAGTTAGGTTGCACGTCACACCTCTAGCCAGTTTTCAGTCATGTTGCCGACAGTGCTGCTAACCAGTTTCCAGCCAAGTACTCTGCCGCACTGCCAACCAGCCGCAATCCATGGTTCCAGCCATTATGCATGTCAGCCAGTCAATCCAGTCTGCCAGCCATTATGCATGTCAGTCAGTCAATCATGTCTGCCAACCCATTATGCATGTCAGCCAGACATTCTATCATGAAGAATTAACACAGGGAGGCATGAATGGAGGTTTCATGCAGAATTGATTCAAAGAGGCATCCGAGGGAAGTTTCATGCGGATTAATGCAAAAGCCAGCAAGTGCAGAATTAACACAGGAGGACAGTTTCATGCAGAGTTAAGGAGGCACGCAGACAGTTTCATGCAGAGTTTAGGAGGCATGCAGACAGTTTCATGCAGAGTCAAGGAGGCATGCAGGCAGTTTAATGCCATTTAAGTTTGTTCCGAAATTAATTATTGAATGTGAAAAAGCGGGGGTATAACAACACCACCCAATATTTCGATTAGCAATCTGTATGGACAAACTTCAATATATTTTTTATGAGAATCAACTAGACAGTCAGACTTAATCAATAAAAAGATATATCAAAGAGTTTATATCTCAATCTCTCGATTGGATCTTTACTCAAGCTAGAATCAATAGCGAGTCTTTATCAAAGAGAGATAACTTGGACGGTACCAAAGACTAATGTCTAAGGATCAATCAATATCAATCAACAACCAAAGATTGGATTTCCAATTGATGATCACGAACGCACAACCTGTATTATTTCAATTATATAAAAAATATAATGCGGAAAATAAATAAAACAGACACTAGAAGTTTTGTTAACGAGGAAACCGCAAATGCAGAAAAACCCCGGGACCTAGTCCAGATTGAATACACATTGTATTAAGCCGCTATAGACACTAGCCTACTCCAAGCTAACTTCGGACTGATCTATAGTTGAACCCCTACCAATCTCCCACTGATACAAGGTACAATTGTAGTCCTACGCCTCTGATCCCAGTAGGATACTGCGCACTTGATTCCCTTTGCTGATCTCACCCACAACAAAGAGTTGCTGCAACCCAAAATCACAGACTTGATAATAAACGAATCTGTCTCACACAGAAAAGTCTATCGAAAGGATAAATCTGTCTCCCACAGATAAACCCTAGGCTTTGTTCCGTCTTTATATATAAAATCAAGGTAACAGGAACCAATTGATAATCCAGACTTATATTCCCGAAGAACAACCTAGATTAATCAATCACCTCTCTACAATCCTTCCTGACTACACAAGCGGATTGTCGAGGAATCAGAAACAGTGAGACGAATATGTTTGTGACTTCTTTATCTTGCCTATCGGATAATTCTCACGATCTCAAGACAATCAATCGATTGTACTCGTACGATAGAAGATGCAAGATCAGATCACACAACTACGATAAAAGTAGTATCGGTCTGGCTTCACAATCCCAATGAAGTCTTTAAGTCGTTAACTCGAGTTTAGAGAAGAAACACAAGAGTTAATGGAGATCGACTCTAGCGAGAGCACTAGTAGCACACAGACGTGTGGGGATTAGGTTTGCTCAATGCTAGATGTCTCCTTTATATAGCCTTCAAATCAGGGTTTTGCCTTAGGTACAAAGCAAACTCTTTTCACCGTTAGATGAAAACCTGATTTAGATTCAAGACAATATCCCTCAACCGTTAGATCGAAAGACATAGCTTGTCACACACACACTTGGGTACACGTTTACTAAGTTTGATAAAACCATGCCCAAACGAGTACGCGTATGTTGGTTCAACATGATAATCCAAAAGGTCAACCATATGAGCATCTCATATTAATCATGTTCTTCTTAACCATAACTAGTTCAATTGATTCAAATGAACTAGTTAAGAGTTGTTCAATTGCTATGAGATCTTATGTAACTACACAAGACACAATTGAAACAAAGATGATTCGATTCGATTAGAATCAGCTCATGAACATTATAACCAAGGTTTGCATAAAGCATTCGTTAACAATTAATCTTTCATGTTCACAGCACATCTTTAGATCATAACCTCTTAGCTCACAAACAAGTTCGCGGATTTAAGGTGATCGGTTGAGTTTTCCAAACTCAGCAAAAATTCTCGGGTCGAGAACTTCTGCCATTTCGTGGACTGGGTTCGCGGACTTAGCACACAAACGAGTTTTGGAAATCCCAGCCGAAATTCTCGGTCGAGAACTTCCGTCAGTTCGCGGACTGAGTCTGCGGACTGGGTTTGCGGACTTGGCAAGCCAATTCCACAATCCTACAGATTTCTCTGGATCAACAAAGTTCGAAAACTTCCGTTCAAGGAATACATGGTTATATAAACTAACTCTCATTTCAATAATTGAAACATTCTCAGAGGGAGATATTCAGTCGTGAAGAACAACATACCTTTCTCGTCAGAGCAATTTCCAAAGTGATTGAAACTTTCATGACTTTCGTCAGTAGGTGAAGATAAACCTGATCAAAGCGAAACGCTTTACCAACACATGATTTCGAGTAAAAGATAACGAATGAATACTCAGCTCGAAATATCAACTGTATATGATCTAGTCTATATAGCATACGAATTTTGTCTCATAAGACGTAAGAGAAGAATAGACGGACTTTCGAGTGACAGATAAGTTCAAGTCTTCACATACCTTTTTGTTGATGAAGTTCCACGGTTCCTTGGTGTAGATCTTCGTCGTTGTCGTTGAATCACCATGAAGTCCTTGAGCTCAACTACACTTTTCCTATCCTAGTCTGAGACTTAGCTAATAGGCTAAAAATCAAGAATTTATATTTTTGATCACTAACATTGACAAACATGCTTGATATAGCAACGCATGCGAGGTTGGCCGAGCTATGCTCTAACAATCTCCCCCTCTTTCAATTTTAGTGACGAAACTATTAATACATATGGAATACAAAAAAGATAAAATTTAGTGGCTCCTATTCCATAGTCCAATCTTCAATGTTCCTTGAAATATTTGTCCTTCCAAGTACTCCAATGATCCCAAAGGTTGTAAGTTTAGTATCACCGTTGTTGAAGATCCGTAGCTATAACAATGAGAGAAATCGAGATTCTCGATCATTATTATACAGTGTCATAGTATTATTATGAACATCAAAGTCCAATTGTATCACGACTTTAACAATAATGCTATGGTGATATGTATCACTCCCCCTTACACAATGATCCGAAAACCATATGTATTTGTAGTGTGACCTACAATATTTCTCTCCCTTTTTGTCAATAAAATATGCAAAGGTACAAGAACAGGTTCATAATGAAATTTCCACAAGAGACATTTCATGACCAAAAGAAAGACAACATATCATCTTAATTTAGATGAAATCTTATAGCCGAAGCTAACAGCATTGATCAAGGAATTTTAAGACGCAAGATAACTCCTATAAAATTCCACAGCCGCACTCCCCGCAAGATATTACCATCAAGCACAAGTTCAAAAGAACTCTCCTCCATTTGATGTCATTCCCAAAGGAACAACAAGAGCGACCTTAATTTCGAAAGAAAAGAAGGATTTTTATTTGGACACCAAAAACCATGTGAATGATTTTTTATATCCAAAACTCAATCAAAATACTCACAAGTAAACCCATGAATATTCTAATTGGAAGACGCAATTAAATCAAAACCACACAAGTGATCAATTTAATTGAAAGTGCTCAACATAAGTAAATTCACGGAGCAACAGGCTACGACTAAGTTAATCATATGGAGGTGACTAACTTAACCGTTCAAGTACTCAACATAAGGAAAACCTTACGGAATACATGACTACATTAACCAATAAAACATGATAGTGTATCCGTTCATATACTCAATACAAGAACTTGTGGAATATATGAAAACTCAATTAGATTAATTACAAGAGAACCTATAATTAATCTAATCGGAATACAAACAAATAACCAAACTAATCACCGAGGTAATCAATTTAATTATTTTAGGCTTAACATAAGAGATTATGGAACCCCGACTAAGATTATCATGGAACATGACCATCTTAACCGCACATGTACTCAACATAAGAAGGAAAAACTTATGGAGTACAAAGTAAATAACCAAGGATGATTAATTAAGTTCATAATGCTCAACATATAGCATCTTACGGAACAACCAACAAAGCCAAGGTTAATCGACTTAGTTGTAAGGTGCTCAACATAAGACATGCAATGGAGCCTTCACGGTAAAACATAATAAAATGGATCAATGAATATCAATACCGTGGATAACATACAAGGATCTATTCTATCTTTGCATGATTATATGCATAACAACATAATAGACTTTATCCTTGTCACACAAAATATTTAATCCTATTTTCCATCAAATACATGATTGCATGTGCATAACTTTTGTGTATGTCAAAAGCCATTCGTCCTTTCATCAATACGAATACCAAAACATGGACGACTTTACTTTTGACCGCTATATGGGACCTTCATGTTCACGGACGCAAACAATACATATCCCATAAAAATATTGCAATATAACAAACTAAGAAAATACTGCAACAATCATCATCCTCCAAATATTTTTAGAATTTAATACCAATAAACCTAAAAAATAACATAACAAGATGAAAACAAATAATAGCTATGTGTAGTCACAATCATCTCTATTCAAATCACTAGTTATTCTTCCAACTAATCCAAAAGGAAGGCATCCTAGGCGACAATGCCTTTGAGAAATTCAGCATCATTCCAAAACTCCTTGTTGTCAACAACCATTGGAACATACGGTTCACGAAGATAGGAGTTTATATCAACGAACTGTTTTGGCTGACTATGTCGTACCAGGGCTCTCTGAATTTCTAAGGACTTTGACACAAAAGCCTTTATTTCACGAATCTCCTTTCTTACTTCCTTCAACTCATCAAGAACATCGGAAAACTTCTGAGAGTTAGAAGACACTGCCTTTGTCTTTCTTATATTCCTCCTTTTTCTTTTTCGGGACGGAGTTACAGGAGATTTTTCTTTTTCCTTGATTGATGGCTTAACAATCATGTTGACATCACTTATCTCCATATACTTGCTTTGAGAACAGTTATAACCAACTGATTTTTGTGGATGGAATTCACAATCTCATCAGGTCTAGAGACAAAAAGGATATCAAGAAGGAAAAAGGAATGTAGGGTTCGAAACCTATAAACAGGTTCGTGGTCGTTCAACTCTAAACCCTATAAAGAGTAGAATTATCGATAATAACCTTTTTTTTGTTTGATAGACAAAAACAACAACCCTAAAGAAAAACTTTTCCACAAGCCTGCACGTTTGCGATCTTGCCTCTTTTGATCAGGCACATGAGACAAGATTTGCACAACAACACAATTAATTTGTGCTGTGGTGAACAACAATTTGTCCACCACTTTCCTCAAGAGAGGAATCTTCAGGCTTCTGTCTATCAAAACGATTTGACCATACTTTCTTTTCAAATGGTCTAATATTATCCATGGAAACCAACTTCTTTGAAGAACATAAGATCCTACATACCTTGGCGGTCTTCTGAGCAAGTTCCAACTTTCTTGCTAATCGATCTGCTCTTCGTTGAAGTTTGTTGGCGTGCCTCATTTGATGCTTGTACTTGTAACATCTTGATAGTTCGTGACCCTTCATCGAACAAAACGAGCACATCAATCTTGGATAATATTCAGGTATCTGTGGTGCGACGACGGCTAAACACATAGTAGATCCTGAAACATCACGATCAGAGTTTATATAGGATAAATCAATCGAATCTTCCATCTTTATTGGGTATCCTTCTTCCATGAACCCATTTAGATTGATATATGTATTGCTACAAGTATGAAAATCGATGTTTTCACCAAGAATCCCTATACTTGATTTCCTATCTTCATCGGAACCATAAGTTTCAGACATTTCATCAAGTGTTACAGCTAGACCGTTGTTCCCAGTGTATTTTCTGCGATTAGGGCATTCGTTTGAAAAATGGCCAAACCCCTTACACTTAAAGCACTGAGGCATGTCCTCGTCATCAGCCTCGTCAGCATCCCTATTTTTAGAAGGTACGCGACCGTGAGGTTTGTCTGATGACCTAGGTTTGTCTATTGAAAACCGTTTACTTCTCTTCAACATAAGATCCCTAAACTGTCTTGTGATCAAGGAGACCGATTTGTCAAGGTCTTCATTTGAAAAATCATTCTCAGACTGATCATCCTCCGAGACATGAACACTTTTACCTTTGGAAAGTAATTTAGTGCTCTTCTGTGCTTTAAAGGCAACATCCTTACCGACTTTGGATGTATGCTCATGATCAAAGATCTTTAGCTTCCCAATCAAGGTGTTTCTGGAGAGATTATTAAGGTTATTCCCCTCAATGATGGCATGCTTCTTAGACTCGTATCTGGATGGTAGCGCTCTGAGAATTTTCATCACAATGTCCTTTTCAGGAATAGTCTTACCCAATGCAAAATATGCATTAACAATTTCAGACACTTTGTGATTAAACTCATCAAATGTTTCTTCATCTGCCATATGAAGGTTCTCCCAATCGGAATTAAGGTTTCGAAGCCTAGCTTCCTTTTCACTGGAGTTTCCCTCAAATACGGTTTCTAAGATATCCCAAGCATCTTTAGACCTAGTGCAATTATACACATGGTGTTGAAGACTTGGGGAAATGGCATGTACGATAGCATTCAGCCCTTCAGAATTCTGCTTTGCAGCAAGAATCTCGGCAGCATTATATTCACCAATATTCTTGGGAACAGTTCTGTTTCCGGCTGCAACAACTGGCGCATCATATCCATTGACTACATATACCCACGATTGAAAATCACGCGATTGAAGAAAAGCTCGCATAGTAATTTTCCACCATAAGTAATTTGAGCCATCGAAGACTGGTGGTACGTTAATAGAGATAACACATCTGTCCATAGAGTCAGATCGCTACAAACACAGACTGATGAGGTCTTTAGCGTGTTTGCCTGCTCTGATACCAATTAAAAAAGCGGGGGTCTAAAAACACCACCCAATATTTCGATTAGCAATCTGTATGGACAAACTCCAATATATTTTTTATGAGAATCAACTAGACAGTCAGACTCAATCAATAAAAAGATATATCAAAGAGTTTATATCTCAATATCTCGATTTGATCTTTACTCAATCTAAAATCAATAGAAAGTCTTTATCAAAGAGAGATAACTTGGACGGTACCAAATACCAATGTCCAAGGATCAATCAATATCAATCAACAACCAAAGATTGGATTTCCAATTGATGATCACGAACGCACAACCTGTATTATTTCAATTATATAAAAAATATAATGCGGAAAATAAATAAAACAGACACCAGAAGTTTTGTTAACGAGGAAACCGCAAATGCAGAAAAACCCCAGGACCTAGTCCAGATTGAATACACATTGTATTAAGCCGCTACAGACACTAGCCTACTCCAAGCTAACTTCGGAATGATCTATAGTTGAACCCCTACCAATCTCCCACTGATACAAGGTACAATTGTAGTCCTACGCCTCTGATCCCAGTAGGATACTGCGCACTTGATTCCCTTTGCTGATCTCACCCACAACAAAGAGTTGCTGCAACCCAAAATCACAGACTTGATAATAAACGAATCTGTCTCACACAGAAAAGTCTATTGAAAGGATAAATCTGTCTCCCACAGATAAACCCTAGGTTTTGTTCCGTCTTTATATATAAAATCAAGGTAACATGAACCAATTGATAATTCTTATATTCCCGAAGAACAGCCTAGATTAATCAATCACCTCTCTACAATCCTTCCTGACTACACAAGCGGATTGTCGAGGAATCACAAACAGTGAGACGAAGATGTTTGTGACTTCTTTATCTTGCATATCGGAGTACTCTCACGATCTCAAGCCAATCAATCGATTGTACTCGTACGATAGAAGATGCAAGATCAGATCACACAACTACGATAAAAGTAGTATCGTCCTGGCTTCACAATCCCAATGAAGTCTTTAAGTCGGTAACTCAAGTTTAGAGAAGAAACTCACGAGTTAATGGATATCGACTCTAGCGAAAGAAATACTAGCACACAGACGTGTGGGGATTAGGTTTGCTCAATGCTAGATGTCTCCTTTATATAGCCTTCAAATTAGGGTTTTGCCTTAGGTACAAAGCATACTCTATTCACCGTTAGATGAAAACCTGATTTAGATTCAAGACAATATCCCTCAACCGTTAGATCGAACGACATAGATTGTCACACACACTTGGGTACACGTTTACTGGGTTTGAGAAAACCATGTCCAAACGAGTACACATATGTTGGTTCAACATGATAACCCAAAAGGTCAACCATATGAGCATCTCATATTAATCATGTTCTTCTTCACCATAACTAGTTCAATTGACTCAAATGAACTAGTTAAGAGTTGTTCACGAACATTATAGCCACGGTTTACATAAAGCATTCCTTAATAATTAATGTTTCATGTTCAGAGCACATCTTTAGATCATAACCTCTTAAGCTCACAACCAAGTTCGCGGACTTAAGCTAATCGATTGAGTTTTCCAAACTCAGCAAAAATTCTCGGGTCGAGAACTTCTGCTAGTTCGCGGACTAGGTTCGTGGTCTGAGTTCGCGGACTTAACACACAAACGAGTTTTGGAAATCCCAGCAGAAATTCTCGGTCTAGAACTTCCGTCAGTTCGCGGACTGAGTCTGCGGACTTGGCAAGCCAATTCCATAATCCTACCGATTTCTCGTGATCAACAAAGTTCGAAAACTTCGGTTCAAGGAATACATGGTTATATAAACTAAACTATCATTTCAATCATTGAAACATTCTCATAGGGCGACATTCAGTCATGAAGAACAACAGACCTTTCTCGTCAGAGCAATTTCCAAAGTGATTGAAACTTTCATGACTTTCGTCACTAGGTGAAGATAAACCTGATCAAAGCGAAAGCTTTACCAACACATGATTTCGAGTAAAAGATAAGCAATGAATACTCAGCTCGCAATATCAAGTGTATATGATCTAGTCTATATAGCATACGACTTTTGTCTCATAAGAAGTAGGAGAAGAACAGATAGAATTTTGAGTGATGGATATGTTCAAGTCTTCACATACCTTTTTGTTGATGAAGTTCCACGATTCCTTGGTGTAGATCTTCGTCGTTGTCGTTGAATCACCATGAAGTCCTTGAGCTCAACTAAACTTTTTCTATCCTATTCCGAGACTTAGCTAATACGCTATAAATCAAGACTTTATAGTTTTGATCACTAAGATTGACAAACATGCTTGATATAGAAATGCATGCGAGGTTGAAAAAGATACAATGTAATTACATTATCAATACAAAATCATTCCCCAAGGGGATTCGTCCGTGGACGTAGGCAAACCATGCCGAACCACCTAAAACTTGTGTCTCTTTTATTTGTTCTACAATTCGTCTCCAACCCTAAATACACACCAAATAATCAATTCAATCGTGTTCCGTGCCCAAAAGTAATTTTGGGTACAAACAGTTTCCAATATTTTTACCTGGACATCACTTTTTCCTTCCAGTCGAAGCCATGAAAGATATATCCATGGTCACCTTCAATTGATTCGATTAATCATCAAATATACCAATTATTCTATTGATTCAATTGAATCGTCAATTATTCATCTTTTCAGAAGCAGAAGAGAAGGAAGAAGAGGCTGAAAGTAAAAATGAGGTTTATTTTCTCACTCGTTTAATATATAGTGTAGGGTTTTATGGTCATTTTACCCTTTTTCTTGACTAGGTAAATGACCGTGGACTCATTAGATGGTCCCAAGACGTGAAAATAGACAGTAAGGGTAGATTAATAAATTTATAAAAATGGGGACTGTTTTTTAGTGGGTATTTTTTGGAACGAGGGTACTTTATCAACATTTCCTTTCTTTTATTATTTTCAAAATTGCAAACTTATGCTTAGACTATCCCCTTCCCACGTGTCCCAGACTCCCAGACTAAAACACATGTCTCTAGCTCTACAGTAGACTGTACATATTTCAGTAACAAGTCCATATATGTGACTAACTCTAAATTTAATGATCACTTGCTGGCAGAATGGTTTGATCAGGGGGTTGGTCATGACTTTTCTATCTCTAGGGGTTTGGTTGACGTTGAGTTCATTAAAATCTTTAGAAAGAGAGGTTAATATGGATACTTTTGAGAATAATGGTAGGGGGTGTTGTTCTCATAGTAGAAATATTACCTTTTCTCTCAATTAATTTCAACTTTTAGATGGTCATGGAGCTGAAGAGGAAGTTCCCATCCCATCTAGGTTGGAGTTAATTGATAGTCACTTGGCTGCAGAGGCTGAAGGAACTCAATATGTCGTTGGAGAAGTTGGGGTGTCCACACATGTTGGTTCTCTTTCAAATACTGTGGTTCAGGTTTCTAACAGTAAGGATGGAAGTGCAGATGGAGTTCCCATCTTTACTGTGGAGAATTTTGATTCTGATGCAAGCCAAAGGTTTATCTCCTCAGCTGCGGCTGACAACCTTCAGATGGTTGTGCATGAGCATCAGGGAGGTGCGGTGGAGGATGAAGGGTTGAGTAATTCTGACTTATTCAAAGTTGTTGAAGATAAAGTTATCACCAATCTGAGTGAGCTACAAGACATAAATATCGACTCACATGAGGTAATTTTCTCAACTTCTAAATTGGTTTTTGAATTATGCTGTAAACTTGGGGGCATTACTTCTAAAGACGAGACTAAAGCTAAGGATGTTATCGATGAAATTCTATACAAGTATAGAGAGAGGTATTGTGCGATTTCTAAGGGGAATAGGGTTCAGGACAGCTGTGAGTCTGATGAATCGGATATTTCAAAAGGGTCAAATGAAGATTTGGAAGAGGTAAATTCCAGGGAGTTGGAGGTTGTTAATGGGAACTAAAATCTTGGACTGGAACATTAGAGGATTGAATGCATATAATAAACAGTTGGCTGTCAAAGATTTAATTACATCTCACAAATATTTCATTTGCACAATCCAAGAAACTAAGATGCAATCGTTCTCTTCATATTTCGTAAGACAGTTGTGGTATGACTTTGAGTTCCTTCCATCACCAGGATTAGTTGGCAATAGTGGTGGTCTTCTAACTATTTGGGATTCTTCTTGGCTAGAGTTGTTGGATAAAAGATTAGGCTATAATTCTATCTCATGTCTTTTTAAATGTAAGGATAACAATTTCAAGTTTATCATGAAAAATGTTTATTCTCCTTGCGACTATAATTTGAGGGAGGAATTTTGGAGAGATATTGCGGAGATTAGAAATTGGTCACAGGAGGCGTGGTGCTTTGTAGGTGATGTTGATCCAGTCAGAAGTGATGTAGAGAGAAACAAAGTTGGAGCATATGTAAGGAATATGAACTTCCTAAATGATTTCATTACCGATCAAGAGCTAATTGATTTACCCCTTAATGGTAGTTCTTTTACTTGGAGGAATAAGCAGGATGATCCTCTACTTTGTAGACTGGAAAAATTTCTTATATGTTCGTCTTTCGATTCTAAATTCAGAAATGCAACGCAAATTGCATTGGTTAGAACCGTCTCAGATCATAATGCTTTGGTACTGGATTTATCCCCTTCAGCTAAGTTTTCTTCAAGTATTAAGATTGATAATAACTGGCTTCATCATCCTGATTTTGTTAAAATGGTGGATATTTGGTGGGATGCTATGGATTTTGAAGGTACGCCAAGTTATGTGCTTTTCAGAAAATTGCAGAATTTGAAATTTTTTATTAAAAAATGGAGTAGAGCTACTTTTGGTAATGTCAAAAAGGAGGAGGAGGAACTGAAAATGAAGATTCATACTCTTAACTTGGCGGAGAAAGTTGTTTTTTTATCTGATATACAATTAGAAGAAAGAGCAAGTTTACTTAACAAGCTAAATATTGTCAAACTTACAAGGTCAAGGAGTGCTTTTCAAAGGGCCAAGGTTAATGGTTTTAAGGAGGGTGACAGAAATACTAGATATTTCAACCATGTAGCAAATGCTAAGAGGAAGAGAAATCTTATTTCTAAGTTAGAAATTGTAGGGGTTGATGTTTTTAACCAGGTTTTTAATGCTGTCAAGAATTGTGGTACAAATAAAGCCCCTGGACCAGATGGCTTTAATTTGGAATTTTACAAGGCTTGTTGGATCACAATTAAGAAGGAGGTGATGAAGACTGTTGAAGAGTTCTACTTAAAGGGTAAGCTGGATTGGAGATTAAACATGTCTTTCTTGAAGTTGATTCCTAAAAAAGAAGACTCAGCAACTCCAAAGGATTTTAGGCCTTTGAGTTTAATTAGTAGCTTTTACAAAATTCTTCCTAAGCTTCTTGCTGAAAGAATTAAGGTGGTGATTCCAGGTTTGGTTTTTTATGCAAAAAGAGCCTTTATTAAAAACAATAGCAAATTTTGGATGGCATTTTAATTGCCAATGAGTGCATCGACAGCAGATTAAGACAGAAGAATCCAGGTTTATTGTGTAAGATAGACATGGAAAAGGCCTTTGATAATGTCAACTGGAACTCTTTATTCTCTATCTTGAAGAAAAATGGCTTTGGGGAGAGATGGATTCAATGGATACGATGGTGTGTAACTGGTGCTCAATTCTCTATTCTAGTTAATGGTGAAGCTACAAGCATTATTAGGCCTTCTAAAGGTATAATACAGGGAGACCCTCTGTCTCCTTTTCTTTTTCTTCAAGTAGTGGAGGTGCTTTCAATTTTACTTAATGATTCTGTTAATAATCAAAGGCTAGAAGGTTTCAGGTTGGTGGAAGGAGGTTCTGTTATATCACACTTACATTTTGCAGACGACACAATCATTTTTCTAAAGGCTACAACGGAAGAGGTTAGGAAATTACTCATTATTCTTTTGCTATTTGAGGCGCTTACTGGCCTAGAGCTCAACTTGGAAAAGAGCTCTATCACTAGCATTGGAGCTGATAATATAGTTCAACAGTTGGCTATTGAGCTGGGATGTAAGATAGAATATCTCCCAATCACTTATTTAGGAATGCTAATTTGAGCTGGTGGAAGGAATGCCGTGATTTGGAAATAATAATTCAAAGAATGCAGAAAAAGCTGGCTCCATGGAAAAGAAAATACTTAAAATAAAGCAGGTAGAGTGGTTCTAATCAGATCAATATTGGAAAGCTTAGCTGTTTACTTCATGTCTTTACATTATTTTCCAGTGTTTGTGGAAAAAAGGTTAAACACTATAATGAGGAAATTCCTTTGGGGTGAAGACGATGATAACAGAAAAATGAGATGGGTAAATTGGAAGAGAATTTGTACGCCAAAGAAGAAAGGGGGCTTGGGGATACGGAATTTAAGGTTAGTGAATAGGTCTCTAAGAGCTAAATGGCTAGGAAGATTTTGCAAGGAAAAACAAGCTTGGTGGAGGAAGTTGATGTGTGAGAAGACTGGAGCAAATGAGGATGATTTAGTACATTCTCAAGTTGACGAATCAGTTGGAACAAGTCTATGGTTCGATATTCTAAAGGCTAACGATGATTTTTTGATGTAGCTTCAATTCAGGTGAAGAATGGTGTCTCGGTGAAATTCTGGCATGATTGTTGGATTGAGAAAAGAGCACTTAAGGACAAGTACCCAAAGCTGTACAGGCTGAGCAGACAAAAACTTTTCTCAGTGGCTGAAATTTATGAAGATGGTTGGACTTTTGTTTTCTCAAGGGAGCTGGATCCAGCGGAGAGATAGATTATTTGGAACTAAAGTTTGATATTAGGTATGTTGTTTTAAATCCAGCAGAAGAAGATATTATACAGGGTGATTGTTCTTCAAAAGCTATCTACAATTCACTTACAGATGTGGAACAAGATTGGGAGTGTGCTTATACTGTATCCAGTAAGTTTGCTCCACCTAAAGTTTTGTTCATTATTTGGCTGCTTTACATTACTTGATTCCAACAAGGAGTATGTTGCAAGGAAGAGGTGTTGAAATCAGTTCAGACCGTTGTGTCTTATGTGTGAACTCTATAGAAACTTTGGAACATCTTTTTATCCATTTTGAATGGGTCAAAAAGGTTTGGGACTTCTTCATCTCTGCGCTAAGCACAAGTTGGGTGATGCCAGAGAGCTTCAAAAGTTTAATGCTTAGCTGGAGCCTATACACCAGAGTTAACAAGGTCAAGCATATTTGGAAGTTGCTACCCTTTGCGATTTGCAGGGAGATTTGGTTAGAACGCAACAGGAGAGTGCATGGCAGGCAATCAAAATCGACAGATGAAGTTATACATGCTATCAAGTTAGACATTCATCTGTGGAGTACGGATACCGAAACCTTTAGGAATGTTTCGATGAATCAATTGATTCACCAATGGGAGGATGTAATAGTATGAGATAGACTTTTGTTGAGCTTTTCTTTGCGCTGGATGGCCTAATGGCCTTTGTATATACAGTACATACTTCTTCTTTTTAATACAACCTTCCTTTATCAAAATAAAAATATTTGAGTATTTGACTACAAAGTCTAACCCTTCACATGCGTGCGCACCAAACGTACAAAGAGCCAAGCTTGTGTGTCATCTATTTTAGTAGAAATTGACGTTTAATCCCATTTTTCCTGGGCTTTGAACATTTTAGTCCTGTCCGTTCCAGCCCAGTACTATCTAGTCCAAAATTCACCCGTGTTAGACAAGTTAGTCCAAATTTAAACGACTTAATCCAAACTCTCACCGATTCAAAAATTCCTGAATTTTCTAACTACCAAAATTACCCTTAAGAGATAATCGTTTTGAATTCATTTGATTATAGATCTCAGATTTAGGAGAGATTCAGAGTGACAGCGATAGAAAGACACCGATGAAATTCTTCTTTTCTTCCTTCTATTCTCTTTCATTCTCCATTGTTTTCTTTGATGCAGGAACTGCAACTCATGCATGATTTTAAGTTAGAATTTCCGGAGAAAAGGTGAAACAGAATTAGAGTTAGGTTTCTTGATTTGAAATCTAGATGGAGTGGGTAATGATTTGATTTATTAGAGTTCTGATGAAGAATTAGATCGCGGTGTTGTTGCTGGTAGATGATTTAGGAATGAAGAAGACATAGAGATGGAAAAACAAGGATTTACAGCGTTTTGGAAATTGATTGAAGATTTGATTTAGTGATGGTAAAGAAGGAATTAAAGGATGGGTTTGATGATTTGAGAACTGAATTCAATTAAATTAGAGAAAGAAGAGAGAAAGAAAAAGTCATAAAGATCCAATCGTGCTGGTAGTGATGGTAAGTCACGATAGAGTAATTGATTCAACATTTCACTATGTACAAATATATACACACACATCTATATAAACATTACTAGCCGTCTTAATTAGCTTATACATGCTCAAGGTACAGAAAATGACATATTAATCATATATTAGCGGAACACATTAAATAAAACTTGGTATCTCGTATAGGTGAATGCTTGCTTATCATTTTAAAAATTAGATAGTAGATAATGTACATTTGTATTGAGTTCTGTTTTGCGATGTTTTCTCCATTTTCCTTTAGTTGCCGCACTCATATTTAATGTACTTTGTAATTGTTGTCGATTTTTTTGTGCATTGGGTCCTGCTGTCCTAGAAAGTGGTTGTCAACATCTACTCAGAAGTCTAGATGTCAGAAGTTCTTCATCTGGTGTATCAATATTCAAAGTAATCTTTATATAGTTGCGATTGACACACCGCCTTGTTTTTGACATATATGATGCACTAAATATACTATGTCCTATTAATTAACAGAGGTGGAGCCATAGTATGCTGGTGCTCAAATAGAGGGGGAAGTTGCTTCCTTGGATTTCGTGAAAAAAATGCTGGATGACTCATAGACGCATTTATGTGTCTAATTTGTCCTCAATGTTTCGTATTGTTGGTACTCGTTTTCGTCCTTATTATGGTGTTTTGTGTATTTTTAGGTATTTTTGGAAAATAAATATTATTGGAAAAATCGGCTCGAAAAATCACTAGGAACACCCCCCGGTGGACACTTGCTATACGGAGCCCAGATTTGGTTAAGGGGCACCTCAATTACTAAAGGGCACCCAAAAGGCAGCTGCTATTCGCACCCTACAGCTGGTTAGGGGGACACCATCTTCTTCGTTTGAAAATTAAATTTGGCGGGAAAAAGAAGCACTGAAACTGGATGAAGTTTCGATCGAAATTTGAAGTAGTTCTGGGTAGACTAAAGGGCTGAAACTTAATGGGTAGTTGTGATATGTCCTAAAAAAGCTGGTATGGGTGTTTGTTTCGACCCAGTTTGGATGGACTTGCCGTGGTGAAGAAAACAGGGAGTACGGGGCCGGAAAACTCCATCACGGGATTACAACAAACTGAAACGTGTACTTCTCGTGTTTGGATGGAGTTTGGACTCTGCAGAGGCGTGTAGAAGGAAAATAAGGAAGGTTGGACAGCTGCAGATGCTCGGATGAAGAAAAAAATATCCGGAGAATATTTTTTATTTACTGCCGAATAATAGAGAATTTGTGGTATTTAACTCGAGATTCGAGGGGGATGTTGAGTATAAAAAGGCTGCTGGGATATCATAGAAGGGAGACAGAGAGATTGGGAGAAGTTTAGAGCACCACAGAGTCAAAAAAATCGAATTGCAGAGAGACCACCTGCTGTTGCTGCTGCCATTGAAGAACACTGAAGAACACGAAGAACAGTCCATTTGCGACAACAATTTGTTTGGATACTAATAGTTCTAACGTCAAAATCCTTATTTGACGGGCATTCATTTCGGCAACAAACTAATTTTTTCAGTGTAAGATACATTCAGGGACAAAAATCTTGGGTTGTTAGCAATATTATGTATGGAGACTGTAATTTTCCTTTGTCGCTAGAAACTAACTCCGTGAGTGAAATATTTCGTCACGAAGAAATATATAGAGGCGGAGACAGGATTAGTCACTATATTTGGTCACAAAAAAAATATTTAGAGACGGAGAAGGATTGGTCACCGTATTTGGTCACAAAAATTTTCAGTAACAACTTTAAAGACTAAATTTACCGTTTGTCGTGAAAAAAATCTATATGGTGACCAAAAAAATATTCCTCCCTAAACACTAGATTTGTAGACAAAATTTTATTGGTCACATAAAATTTTGTCACTAAACATATGTTTTGTTGTAGTGGATTCTAGTGTCTTGGTTATTTTCCAATCACTTGAAATCAATTTTGAGTTAAGTTTTCTATATTTTTAAGTTCTATTAAGTCTAGAATTGATTGCCTTCACAAGCCTCAACGAACTCTTTACTACAACATATTTGAGATAACATCAATTTTTGGCGCCGCCGACGCGGGCATGTCTTTAGGATAGAGTTTTTTTAGTTTTTTTTGTTCTTCTTTACGTTTTTGGGTTTTTGTGTTTTCCTTTCAAATTTTTTTTTTTATTTTATAGAAAAAGAGAGAAAGAAAAAAAAAGAGTGTTATTTTATTAGATTGTATTAGGAATTCTTTTTATTTTGTATTTTTCTTTTTCTTTTTGCACTTTATTTTTTGGACCTTTCTTTTGGACTTTGGACATTTGGACATTAATTTTTTTAAACCCTACGGAAGGGTATATTAAATATTAAACTGTTTGCAGAGAAGGAAGGTGATTACGATATCACGTCGGCCCCTCGGGTTCGTACACAACATAGGATTTGTGGCCCGAGTTGACGACAACGGTTCATCCCCCGTCTGGAACGGGAGGTATGTTTGTCGAAACACTCGTGAATCCCCTGTCAGCGATTTACTGTATTCCTTCGTTTGCATATATGCTGAGGAACTGAAAACGGCTGCTTTAAATTCCTAGTAAAGGGAAAGAACTGTCCATACAAGATAAGGGTTCAGATTTCATCACCGTTCTCTTCTTGCCCGCCTTAGGAAAACGAAACCAAACGCGAAACTAAGCTTTAAAATTTGGAATAGAACGAGACCTATAGGGTAACGAGCTTAGTAGGAAAGTCGTTCGAAAAATATTGGTTACTCTTTTAGCATACTTCGAAGTTCATGATGGTTTCTGTGAGTTGAATGCGTGACTGCACCGCCTTGTGATAGCGGTGAGGCCTTGGGTATCAAAGCTCCACTGAGCTTCCCTCGCCTCAATTCAATTTACTTCGACTCGGATTGACTCCAGAGGGCTTTTCTTAAATTGTAACGAATTCCCTTTCGAAGGATTAGAAGCTGGTCTAGAAACAATCTAAGTGGATCCATCATGCTTTTTATTTGCTAGAATTCAGTAGGTTTGCTGTGGTGGAGTCAGCCTTGTTTGTGTTTGCATAGAACTTCCCTTCCCTTTTAGGGCTTTTCTTTTTAGTTTTGTTTTTCTAGTGTATGCCCGAGGTAACGGGCTTGGAAAAGAAACACTCTAGGTCGTCTGATTAGTGATAAACCTAGTAGTTCTTCTTGTGAAGGCGGGGAGCTCGAAGACTCTTCTTTAGAGAGCCCCGTTTTTGGAAACTTCAGTTTTGAGAATCTGCGTCTTTGTGAAGAAAAAAGCTTTATTGAACCCAACTAGGACCTCTCGTCCGTCTTGTATCAAGTTAGCTGAAACCGAGGCAAATTATGAACTCAAACCTGGGACTTTACAGATGCTCTCAACCTTTTTAGGAAAAGATGATGAGAACCCCTATTTTCATGTTAGGGAATTTGAGGAAGTTTGTAGTACTCTAAAAATTAAAAACCTTAGTGATGATGCACTGAAACTTAGGTTATTCCCCTTTTCCTTAAAAGATAAAGCCAAATCTTGGATGTATAGTTTGGATTCTGAGTCAATTGAAACCTATGAACATCTTACATCTGCCTTTATACATAAGTTTTTCCCAAGGCACAAAACATCGTCTATTAGGACACAAAATTGTACTTTTGCTCAACAAGAGGGAGAATCTTTATATAGGTATTTAGAAAGGTTCAATGACTCAATTTCTCAATGTCCTCATCATGGTTTAGAGAAGGTTAGGTTAGTTCAGATCCTCTACGAGGGTTTAGATTATTCAACAACAACCATGGTTGAGTCCTTATGCACAGGTGGGTTTGAGAATAAAACTGTTGATGAGGCGATGACATTTTTGAAAGAAATCACCAATAAGACCCAACAATGGGAAAATAATAGGGAACCCCAGAAAAAAATTCTTCTAAGTAGAGGAAATGTCAATAGGGTAGAAGGATCCTATGAGTCAGATGCTAAAATAGCAGCCATATCCGAAAGGTTAGAAGCGTTGGAATTATGTCATTCTAGTGGTACTAGTGGTAGAATAGAGCCTTTTTGGGAAGACCATACTGTTGAAGAGCAAGACAATGCTCTTTATAACAACACTAGATTCGATAACCGTCAGAAGTTTGACCCTTATTCAGAAACCTATAACCCTGGCTGGAGAAACCATCCCAACCTTTCTTGGTCTAAGGGCCAGAATCAAGGTCAGTCTAGTAACTCTCAAGCTCCTCCAGGTTTTGGCTATCCTAAGAATCCTTCAGCCCCGACACAGTTTCAGAACCCTTTGCATAGGAGATTATGAGTTTAGAAGAGTCTCTTGCTTTGTTAACTCGTAACACTATGCAGTTTCAGCAATCTGTTGCTCATGGTATAGAAGAAAATAAGAGAATAGGTCAGGCTAACTCTCAGGCTATTTCCGAGTTGAAAACCCAGGTTAGTCATATAAATGAGTCTTTAAGAGAAAGAGGTAAGTTTCCTAGTCAAACTCAACCAAACCGTAGAGGAATTAATGAAATAGGTGAAAGACCATCCGATCATGTAAATGCTATTAAAACCCTTAGGAGCGGTAGAGAGATAGACAACAAGGTTTCCATGCCTAATAGTGAACATGACGTAGTTCACCCTTCTGAGCTAGAGAATGAGAAGACTGATAGAGTCTCCAAAGAGACCAATGAGGGTCCTGCTGAGCCCGGCTTTGTTCCCAGATCCCCGTTTCCCCAGCAGCTAGTTCCGACTAAGTGAGAGTCCAAGTTTAATGATATATTAGAGGTTTTTAAGCAAGTTACTATCAACCTACCATTGTTGGATGCGATTAAACACTATCGGTTTTCCACTTTCTCATTCGGGTGAACTGAAGATGAACTAAATAGGTGGATTCATCGTTCTTATGAAGTCTCTGACTTATAGTAGTCCACTCCCGGCCAGTTTTCGAACTCGGAGCCACTTTCTTACTCGAAGTCGCCTGAAAAGGGTTTTCCTAAGGTTTCAAAGAATATTTCGATGGAATCTTACTTGTAAAATAGGTGGATTCATCGTTCTTACGAAGTCTCTGACTTATAGTAGTCCACTCCCGGCCAGGTTTCGAACTCGGAGCCACTTTCGTTCTCGAAGTCGCCGGAATATGATTTGTTTAAGGTTTCAGAGAATATTTCGATGGAATCTTACATGTAAATGGGTTTATTCATCATTCTTACGAAGTTTCTTCCCGGCCAGGTTTCGAACTCGGAGCCACTTTCTTACTCGAAGTCGCCAGAAAAGGGTTTTCCTAAGGTTTCCAAGAATATTTCGATGGAATCTTACTTGTAAAATAGGTGGATTCATCGTTCTTACGAAGTCTCTGACTTATAGTAGTCCACTCCCGGCCAGGTTTCGAACTCGGAGCCACTTTCGTTCTCGAAGTCGCCGGAATATGATTTGTTTAAGGTTTCAGAGAATATTTCGATGGAATCTTACATGTAAATGGGTTTATTCATCGTTCTTATGAAGTCTCTGACTTATAGTAGTCCACTCTCGGCCAGGTTTCGAACTCGGAGCCACTTTCTTACTCGAAGTCGCCAGAAAAGGGTTTTCCTAAGGTTTCAAAGAATATTTCGATGGAATCTTACTTGTAAAATAGGTGGATTCATCGTTCTTACGAAGTCTCTGACTTATAGTAGTCCACTCCCGGCCAGGTTTCGAACTCGGAGCCACTTTCGTTCTCGAAGTCGCCGGAATATGATTTGTTTAAGGTTTCAGAGAATATTTCGATGGAATCTTACTTGTAAATGGGTTTATTCATCATTCTTACGAAGTTTCTTCCCGGCCAGGTTTCGAACTCGGAGCCACTTTCTTACTCGAAGTCGCCAGAAAAGGGTTTTCCTAAGGTTTCAAAGAATATTTCGATGGAATCTTACTTGTAAAATAGGTGGATTCATCGTTCTTACGAAGTCTCTGACTTATAGTAGTCCACTCCCGGCCAGGTTTCGAACTCGGATCCACTTTCGTTCTCGAAGTCGCCGGAATATGATTTGTTTAAGGTTTCAGAGAATATTTCGATGGAATCTTACATGTAAATGGGTTTATTCATCATTCTTACGAAGTTTCTGACTTATAGTAGTCCACTCCCGCCCACGGAGCCACTTTCTTACTCGAAGTCGCCAGAAAAGGGTTTTCCTAATGTTTCAAAGAATATTTCGATGGAATCTTACTTATAAAATAGGTGGATTCATCGTTTCTAATCCATCACTCTTACTCAATGTTGGTCAGTCTCACTCAATTTGTGATCTATCAATTTTGTTACTATTAATTGCATTATCCACCAACATTTTGCTACTCAACTTATCGGTTTCCCCTTCTGTCATAAACTCTCTTAATTGCCTTATCCACCAACATTTTTCCACTCAACTTACCTTAACTTTACTCAATTTCTTGTTATTTTTCGATACTTAGTACTATAATTTAGAGATCAATTACCGATGCAAATCACACAAGATGCTTCCCACACTAGAGATACCAATTATGATCCTCATGATGCATATCTAGCCAATTGAAAACACCAATGCTACCAGATATGATCCGCATGATATATATTTAGCCAATAGGAAACAAGGATCTTTAATCGTATGGTTATACCTCTGCCCCACTTTTTTTTTTATTCACTTTATATATGGGGCGGGCTTTATACCTCTGCCCCAAATTTTTTTTTTTCGGAATCTCATCGGGCGTACGTATAGTTTACGCCCCACACCAGGCGAACATATAGTGCACGCTCCACCAAATTTAGTCTTCTACCCGTAGCGTCACACACCAGACTAAACTCAAATTTGGTCGTTTTTTTGGTCTTTAATCTTTGGTTATACTCGCACCACTGCCGTTGCTCTAACTCAAAAGGAAAGCAATCCGTATGATACTAATTTAACCAACAGGAAATTAAAAGATATAATCCACGGACATTAACTCATAAGGAAAGCTCATACGGATTGCCACTTTATCTAACCACCACAAATTGGTTTTGAAAAGAGGAACTGTTTAGGCGGCAAAATTCACTTGTTTTGAACTAAACTAACAGCCACGTGTTTCCTTATCCTTCACGTGTTTGCTTATCTTTTTTCGGTCCAATGAAAGATTTAGTAGTTGTCTGGTTGACTGCTTGTCCTTCACGTGTATGCTTGAAAAGATTGTTCACTGAATTGGTGCCAAACGGTACAAAGTAACAACTAACAATGTTCCAATCGGATGATAATTGTGGTATCTTTTCGTATTTTAGAAGAATTACCATTCATTTTCTGAACCATCAACAAGGACGGTATAAATTATTTTTTATTTTGGTATACATATCTTTAAAATAAATTTTACTCACCAATAATTTAATTCTTTTATAACACATTTAGAATGGCAAAAAGAAAAAACTTGGTAACCATTTCACAAATTTTAAAATATGATTGTCTTTGAATCGGTGGTGGCTAGGACTTGGTTGTTGAGATAGGATTATACCACCAACCAAATATTTTTTGAATTGCTGCCCTACTGTGCCTGAAAGCAAGTAGCGACTTAAGCATTTTTATAGTTGGTGTTCATAACTTGAAAAAGTGATGTACCAACCGGACACTATTATTGGTCGCAACGAAATAGTAGTAATAAATTTATAGCGAGCAAACTATCTAATAATCGCAAACTTGGTTGCTTGACCATTAAAGCGACCAAAATTTCAGGCGCTTGCTAAGATTTTGGTCGCTTAAGCCGTGTTTTCTTGTAGTAAACCTTAACCCAGAGAAAAAAAAATACATGGAGGTCTACTATATACTCAGCAGAAGAACATAGAGCTTCGCACATCTAACTCCTTTAAAATCCTAAGCTCATAAGGCTCCATGTTGAACGGTGATTCTCACCCACTCACAGAATTGTTCCGTTCCACTTTTCCTTAAAGGAGAGAAAAAAACGATTTTTCTAAATATATTTTTTCATCTTTTTTCGCGTAAACATTAGAAAAAAAAATACTCCGTAAAAATTAACTTGCCCCAAACTTTCATAACCCTAAAAAATATTCTTTCTCCATTTTTATTCCTCTCCTCCAGCCGTGTTGTAGAGATGCAGAGAAAGGTTTGCTCTTCAACATCTTCAATATTGGTTCAAATCCTGAACTCTAATGGTTTCGTTGTTACCAAGAAAAGCAGGAGTATTCCTACCCGAAACTTCTTTCTTCATTCACAGTTTACGCCTTTCCTGATCTCCTTCTCTCCTTTATTTTTTTCTTTTCAGAAACCTAATATTCCGTATTCTTTATTTTCTCATTTAATTTGCTAAAATTTCTGTTTTGTTATCTTTTTTTTTGCTCGGCCATTTCTGTTTTGTTATCTTTTGTATGGTTCGCAGGGATTTACTTCAACTTTTACTTCCCGTCATATGGGGATCGAGCTAAACCCCAAAACATGAGGTGATGGCACAAGGCAAGATAGATGATCAACTACACTACCACCTCCACCTCTCTTCTCCCATCTCTAAGACACATGGTTTCCTCTATATCCTCAACCCTGATTTTTTTTTTTTTTCTTTTTAATTTGGTTATTTCTTCGATTATGTAGGGTTAGGATGCTCATGAATAAGACCTCGATATTCTACCATGTATGCTCATGGATCTGCTGAGAATTTTTGGAGGCAGTTGTTCTAACATCCAGGTTTAATATCAAGCATGGTCAGGCAAAGTGGTCGTAGTAGACAAGGTACCCTTATGCCCTGGATTTGTGTTGTTTGCTTCTTCTTTTTTTGGTAAAACCATGATTCAAAGGCTGGTGAGGGTTATCTTTTATTTGTATTTGCTTCCCTTTTTGTACCCAAAGGCTGTTAGCAAGATTAACCATCGATCGAATTCTGGGGTTGATGGGGTTAATAGTGGTGATACTTTAAAGTCTACAACAATCAAGTAACTTAAATAAAGTTCAAAATATATGCATGTTTGCAGGCGTGTTAAATCCATTGAACTGCAATTCAAACAGCAGAACCACAATCTCTTATAGTCAACATGATTTTTCTAAGAGAAAATATACCATTTTATTAAAAGAAAGATAGGGCTCAAGAGCGAGAGTAACTAACTAAAGCGAAGAAAAACACCGAAACGATCATCATGAATGGCGGTGGTCCTAATATGGGGTAACATTTTCCTCTCTATGATTATATTTCTGTTGTGTTTTCTTTCTTATGTTTAATTAAAAAAATATTCATGTTTTTTCTTTTTGATCACCGAAAACACAAAATCTCCATTAAACATAAGATGGAAATAGGGAATTTCATAGTGTAGGGGTGAGTTTTCTCTTTGACCTCTTTGTGATTCCCTTCATTTTGACGGTGTTTTTGTGTGCAAGAGAATAGATTGAAGAATTTCAATGGCAATTAGGTACTCCAATGTTCTCTGGAGAGTACCAGGACGTGAAGGGGATTTGTATTGGTAATCCTCTATTTGATACAACTGAAATTAAATATATGTAATTTAGGTTCAGGGATGGAATTGAAGTATATGTAATTCACCATTGAGTTTTGTATAAAGGTTTTAAGACCCATTTGATACAATTAGTTAGTATTATTAAATGTTCACAATACACTCCAGTCACTCCGTACTTGATCCTGCGCGAATGTACTCACCACTATATGGTTAATTTTGTTAGGTGCTAGGCATTTGGAATCAAAGTTTCAATACAAATAGTTTTTGTTCATGGACGAACTGATATATGAGGGATTATGATGTCTGATAAGCTCCATACATTTTGGTTTATACCATTTTGATATGCACACTATTTTGCTACACATTGCTACACAATTTGAGATACATATTGGTTTTCATTGTGCACCCTATTTCTAACAGGTGTTATTATATTTTGACTTGCTCCCAATTTCAATGTAGTTCTTTGTTGTTAGGACATCAGACTATCTTTCAACCAAGGAAGGATCCGGTTTTTCTGGGGTTTAAGGGTGATCTGCTATGATGGAGAACTTCTTATTCTTCTAATCAAATATCTCTCGATAGGTAACCAAAAACTCCATTATAGATTTATAATCTTTATATCTGTGTATTACATATTTGTTGAAAATGCATAACTGTGCGTGTTATAATTGTTGATTTGCAACCCACACATGCATACTTTGAGCATGAAAATACAAACTATGCATGCACACTTAGATAGTTTTGGCTAATGAGTAATAATATTGTAGTTAATGACAGCTTTAAATAATCAATTAACCCGACGATCAGTTAGTATTGTTTTTGCCATCAGTTTATCTGAAATCAGCGAAATGTCGAAATTCGTACCAAGGTAGATACCAAGAGATCAGCCTAATGTAGTCAATCGTGCTTTTAACATTAAGTTAAAGCAGTTGTAACTGGATCTTCGAGACAGTAGAGATTTTGGAAGAGTAAAGGCAGGTAAGGTGTTGAATGGAATAAGAAGAAGGAGGTTTGTTCTTTATCTATGGGAGTAATGGAACTGGAAAGACTTATATCGGGAAAAACCATTATTTCTTCGATGCGTGCGAGATTCGAGATAGTTTGGCTGTTGAAACTTCAGGTATAGTGTTTCCATCCCTATATTACCTTTTCCTCATTCTTGATGTGTGTTGGGTTATTTATTTCTTTTGCAAATTTGGTACATGCCTGCTTCAATACAGTGGTGCAAAATGTATACATGTTAATCATCATTTCCTTCCATAGGTATAGCATATCTATTGCTTCCCTGTGGCCATACAACGTGTTCCAGATTCAAGATTTTTATAAGGCTGGATGAAGAGTCCATCTGTAATGTGGAAAAATAAGATGAACTTACTGGGCTGCTAAAAAAGGACGAACTTATATTATATGGGATGAAGCTCTCATGCAAAATCGATATGTATTTGAGGCACTGGATAAAACTTTGAGAGATGTGATGACACTCTAAGGTGGTGATACTGCTAGCACAAAACCATTCGGTATTCTTCATTATCTTAGCACTAACCAATCAAAGTGTAAAAGAGGTGAGTTATCAGATGATAGCAGTGACACCTGCGGAAGAGTATGAATTGTCGAGTGCAGATTCAATCAATCCGCAATCGTACAATTTCCAAGAAGCAGTGGGGTTGAATATTAAGAAATTTCTAAATGGATTAGAAATATCAGGCATGCCAAGCACAAGATGTCACATTAAGTTGGTGTTTCATAATGGTTCTCAGAAATATTGATCATTCATAGGGTTTGTGCAATGGACTAGAATAATGTAATGCAGGCGATCATAACTCTCATTCATTCTACATAGGAGGCAGTTTCCGTTGAAAATGTGTTTCCATTTATTTAGATGAACCTGTTTTCTCTCATGGCCAGTTGCATTTGAAATTTCGAGGACTACAAGCCGAAGATATCAGGGATGTACGGAGAACACAGTTGTTTATGAAAAGATATTCGGTAATCTGAAGTGATACCAACACCATGTATCGTGTAGTTCAATTTTTTTTTTTGAAGTGTAATTGAATCGTGGATTTTTAGGATTGTCAAGATTAATTATTTCTTTTTCTTTTATTGAAGGATAGTTTTGTTCAGTTGGATCTAATATAATGGGTCTTATTGACCGTGGGATCACCCTGAGTTATGTTAATGGAAGAAATTGCATTTTAATGACACAGACATGATATCACTCTGGTAGCGGTATCTGTACACATATTCTCTTAGAGCCATAATGGTTAATAATGGTTACGGCAGTGGTTTGGAGTTCAGTTCAAATTAAAATTTCCAATAATTTTATATGTATACTCTGGAATAAAGAAAAATATATCAATCAAATCAAATATGGTGAAGGAAAGCCAAGCCACACCAAATAAAAAATAGTAAGTGACAGAACGGGGCTTCGCACGGGGGTGGCGAAGCCGAGCCACACCAAATCAGAAATCATAAGCGTTGGGGCGAGGCGTAGCCGAGCTACACCAAATCAAAAATGCATCGGGACGGGCCGAGGCGAAGCCGAGCCACACCTAATCAAAAATGTATCGCGACGGTGCGGGTGAAGCCGTGCAACACCAAATCAAAAATGTATAGGGACGGGGCGGGGCGAGGCGAAGCCGAAACCGAGCCCCGCCTAATCAAAAATGTACCGCGACACGTAATAAAAAAATGCACAACAGGATGAAGCGAAGCCACGTCAAACCAAATAAAAAATATGGTTAAAACAAAAAATGATGGTAGTTTACGGGTCCGCCCAGTGCGTAGCACGGGCACAAAATCTAGATTAAATGAAGTAGCGGAAGCTGGAAAAGGAGACTTCGACACAGAAGAATCGGAGAAATCTCCAAACTTCATGAACTGGCGGGCCATGTGTGAAGCTGCATGATGAGCATAGCAAATCAGTGCAACTGAGAAATGACACTGAAAGATGTGAAAATATCGTCAGAACAGCAGTGACTTTGGGAAAAAGACATACTAACACAACAAAGACTTTTTGCACGCATCCAGTCAATTTTGAAACTGCAGTTGCACTCTTCAGTTTACAAACTCGATCCAAGTTGGACTGTTAATCTGCAGATGGAAATTGGTGTGTTTTATTGGACGAAACATAGATCATATAGTCAAGAAGTTCTGCACCATAATTTTCGTTGAAGACAACATTTTTGGTAGATCTGTTTATCTATAATTTTGAGATAACGAAAAAGTACAATCAACAGTCATAAAAACAAGTTTCAACACATAACTGCTGAGTTACAAACTAACGAGTGAGCGCATAACTAGTCACAAATGAAGCCCCAAGTTCGAATCTTTCTGCAGTTGCAACAAGCAAAAATAGTAATATACTAATGAGGCTCACAAGCAAAAAACAAATGTAGATAAATTAAAGAAGAAAAGAAATCCAATATCTATCCAAATAAATAAATAAATTTAAAACATTCACCTCCCTAATTTTGTTCTCAATGCATCTTAAGCTTCAAGTACTTAAATTAGGCGAAACTATGTTTCCACAAAATGCCCATGTTCTGCTATATTGCAGACAATTACCGATCTCAAGTTTTCTAAATACTCCATTGTTGAGATCATACAAATAAGTCGAAATACGATCATGATATGCAAAAATAGAAGCATTCTTTAAAGTTTGTTTCGAGTACTCCGAACACTGAAGCCAAAGGTTCATTTTGTTTTGCATTGAAAGAGAGACTGATTCCACGTCGCAATTAGTGAAAATTTTAGTCCAATAGTCTTCTACAGTGCCATCATCCTTCATTGTCCATACTTCCCAGTTGTAGTATTTAGGATTGCTAGGACTTCTAGCACCCCTGGCACCTCTGGGCAAGGGAAACATATAACCCCTAGACACCCTAGCACTTAAGCAAAGGCGACCTCCCAAAAGACACACTTGAACCTACTTTTTTGGAAAATGTTTGGGCAGCAGGATTTGTTTCACCGTCTCATTAGCGATATCAAAACAACTACTCTCTTTAGGTTGTGGCCCTGGAGAGTAATTCCCCCCCCCCCCCCCCCCCCCCCCCCCCCCAGTGAAAAAAGCCTTCGAAAAATACAGGGCTTCCGTGAGGCCATTCAAATGGTGTGGTCGTGATTGTTCTCCACGAATTTAATTTTAATGAATACAGATAGATATGGTCATTTCGTCTGCCACCATGATACCCTACGAGTTTATAATCCTCAGTTTTTGAATCATAACCAAACCCATAATGAGAGTAAAATCGAAGGAAGGAGATATCGGCAGTTCTGGTATTTTCTTGTGGTCTTTAGTTAGCGGATTGCAAATGATAATGCCTCCATCAGATGAAGTATAGCGAACCTAGTACTGGTTTTGAAAAGACTGTTCCAAGACTTGGATACCATGTTAGAAATTCTTATAATTTTGACGTTGAACTATATTTTCGAAGATATACGAGCATAGTGGTGTTGCTCGTATAGAGCTCCAGGAACTCTAGTGGTGAAGGTGGAAGCAAGGACTTTGTAAATTTGGACTTTATCTTCTATTGAATTGAATCTTGCTTGCTTACAAATAAGGATGCCCATGCCTATTTATAGTCTTACATAAACCTTCATTGCAAGCTCTACATTTCTCTAGAATATTCACTAGGTAATATCCTATTACAACCGACAGATTTTTCTAGCTTTATCTAGACTTCAAACAGTAGCAAACTTTGTTTGCACTAACCGACTCTCTAGAGTCTTCTCTACCGGCCGTACATCCTTAGGCCTTGTAGTTTCTAGATGTTTCTTGTACTACAAATTACCATTGACTAGATCTTGGTAGTTGACAATACAAGACTTTGCTAAACTTATGTGCAGAATTCTAGAATCTTCTCAGCATTACAAATTACATGTTCCAACACCCCCTCTTAATTTGTAATTGCCTTAGCATCCAATTTGTTCTTCACCCAATCTCTTGATAGCTCTTGGATTCTCTTGCTCTTAGTGTATTCATTTCGGACTTGTCGTCACATTGAAACCATCTCGCCTTCGTAGTGTCTCCATATCTTGTTTTAGATCTTCTTTGTTGACCTGGCATTTTCGCAGCCTGTTCCTTGTAGATTCAGAGCCTCTGTCTTGTGCCAATTATCTCCTTCTCCTTCACGGTTTAGACCGAACTTGACAGTCTTAAATTCAGAGGCTTGCCTTCTGTTGATATTCCTCGCCTTTCACGAAACTTGACCATAGTAGGTTCAGAGGTTCCTCCCACTCAACTTTATGAGTAGAATATTTTTACAGGATGACTCTCATTTTTGCCATCTCTGTTATTTGAGGAGGCATTTCTTTGATGCTCTTCCCTCAAATTTTCTTTAAAAATACACTCTTTGGTGCATCTCCTGCGAGGATGGAAACTTCTCTTCTTATTTTTGTTATTTATTTTTCTTTAATGGAAGGAGGTGAAACTTATACATTTCTTACTTGTATTTTATGTTATATGGAGACTTATCATTTCTAGGAACTACTTCAACTTCACGAGCTGCTATGTTATTTTCATATTTTTCTAAACTTAGAATTGGGTGATAACTAGATTCTATTGGGGATTGTAAAATAAGTAGTGAACTTGGATAGTTGAGACGTACCTTGCGTCTTCTATTGTGCGGAATTATCACCTTCAGCTTGTAGCGGAAACTTTAGCGCCCATTTGGATCGAACCCGCTCTGATACCATGTTAGAAATTCTTATAATTTTGACGTGTAACTATATTTTCGAAGATATACGAGCATAGTGGTGTTGCTCGTATAGAGATCCAGGAACTCTAGTGGTGAAGGTGGAAGCAAGGACTTTGTAAATTTGGACTTTATCTTCTATTGAATTGAATCTTGATTGCTTACAAATGAGGATGCCCATGCCTATTTATAGTCTTACATAAACCTTCATTGCAATCTCTACATTTCTCTAGAATATTCACTAGGTAATATCCTATTACAACCGACAGACTTTCTAGCTTTATCTTGACTTCAAACAGTAGCAAACTTTGTTTGCACTAACCGACTCTCTAGAGTCTTCTCTACCGGCCGTACATCCTTAGGCCTTGTAGTTTCTAGATGTTTCTTGTATTACAAATTATTATTGACTAGATCTTGGTAGTTGACACTACAAGACTTTGCTAAACTTATGTGCAGAATTCTAGAATCTTCTCAGCATTACAAATTACATGTTCCAACACCCCCTCTTAATTTGTAATTGCCTTAGCGTCCAATTTGTTCTTCACCCAATCTCTTGATAGCTCTTGGATTCTCTTGCTCGTAGTGTATTCATTTCGGACTCGTCGTCACATTGAAACCAGCTCGCCTTCGTAGTGTCTCCATATCTTGTTTTAGATCTTCTTTGTTGACCTGGCATTTTCGCAGCCTGTTCCTTGTAGATTCAGAGCCTCTGTCTTGTGCCAATTATCTCATTATCCTTCACGGTTTAGACCGAACTTGACCGTCTTAAATTCAGAGGCTTTGCCTTCTGTTGATATTCCTCGCCTTTCACGAAACTTGACCATAGTAGGTTCAGAGGTTCCGCCCACTCAACTTTATGAGTAGAATATTTTTGCAGGATGACTCTCATTTTTGCCATCTCTATTATTTGAGGAGGCATTTCTTTGATGCTCTTCCCTCAAATTTTCTTTAAAAATGCACTCTTTGGTGCATCTCTTGCGAGGATGGAAACTTCTCTTCTTATTTTTGTTATTTATTTTTCTTTAATGGAAGGAGGTGAAACTTATACATTTCTTACTTGTATTTTATGTTATATGGAGACTTATCATTTCTAGGAACTACTTCAACTTCACGAGCTGCTATGTTATTTTCATATTTTTCTAAACTTAGAATTGGGTGATAACTAGATTCTATTGGGGATTGTAAAATAAGTAGTGAACTTGGATAGTTGAGACGTACCTTGCGTCTTCTATTGTGCGGAATTATCACCTTCAGCTTGTAGCGGAAACTTTAGCGCCCATTTGGATCGAACCCGCTCTGATACCATGTTAGAAATTCTTATAATTTTGACGTGTAACTATATTTTCGAAGATATACGAGCATAGTGGTGTTGCTCGTATAGAGATCCAGGAACTCTAGTGGTGAAGGTGGAAGCAAGGACTTTGTAAATTTGGACTTTATCTTCTATTGAATTGAATCTTGATTGCTTACAAATGAGGATGCCCATGCCTATTTATAGTCTTACATAAACCTTCATTGCAATCTCTACATTTCTCTAGAATATTCACTAGGTAATATCCTATTACAACCGACAGACTTTCTAGCTTTATCTAGACTTCAAACAGTAGCAAACTTTGTTTGCACTAACCGACTCTCTAGAGTCTTCTCTACCGGCCGTACATCCTTAGGCCTTGTAGTTTCTAGATGTTTCTTGTATTACAAATTATTATTGACTAGATCTTGGTAGTTGACACTACAAGACTTTGCTAAACTTATGTGCAGAATTCTAGAATCTTCTCAGCATTACAAATTACATGTTCCAACACCCCCTCTTAATTTGTAATTGCCTTAGCGTCCAATTTGTTCTTCACCCAATCTCTTGATAGCTCTTGGATTCTCTTGCTCGTAGTGTATTCATTTCGGACTCGTCGTCACATTGAAACCAGCTCGCCTTCATAGTGTCTCCATATCTTGTTTTAGATCTTCTTTGTTGACCTGGCATTTTCGCAGCCTGTTCCTTGTAGATTCAGAGCCTCTGTCTTGTGCCAATTATCTCATTATCCTTCACGGTTTAGACCGAACTTGACCGTCTTAAATTCAGAGGCTTTGCCTTCTGTTGATATTCCTCGCCTTTCACGAAACTTGACCATAGTAGGTTCAGAGGTTCCGCCCACTCAACTTTATGAGTAGAATATTTTTACAGGATGACTCTCATTTTTGCCATCTCTGTTATTTGAGGAGGCATTTCTTTGATGCTCTTCCCTCAAATTTTCTTTAAAAATGCACTCTTTGGTGCATCTCTTGCGAGGATGGAAACTTCTCTTCTTATTTTTGTTATTTATTTTTCTTTAATGGAAGGAGGTGAAACTTATACATTTCTTACTTGTATTTTATGTTATATGGAGACTTATCATTTCTAGGAACTACTTCAACTTCACGAGCTGCTATGTTATTTTCATATTTTTCTAAACTTAGAATTGGGTGATAACTAGATTCTATTGGGGATTGTAAAATAAGTAGTGAACTTGGATAGTTGAGACGTACCTTGCGTCTTCTATTGTGCGGAATTATCACCTTCAGCTTGTAGCGGAAACTTTAGCGCCCATTTGGATCGAACCCGCTCTGATACCATGTTAGAAATTCTTATAATTTTGACGTGTAACTATATTTTCGAAGATATACGAGCATAGTGGTGTTGCTCGTATAGAGATCCAGGAACTCTAGTGGTGAAGGTGGAAGCAAGGACTTTGTAAATTTGGACTTTATCTTCTATTGAATTGAATCTTGATTGCTTACAAATGAGGATGCCCATGCCTATTTATAGTCTTACATAAACCTTCATTGCAATCTCTACATTTCTCTAGAATATTCACTAGGTAATATCCTATTACAACCGACAGACTTTCTAGCTTTATCTTGACTTCAAACAGTAGCAAACTTTGTTTGCACTAACCGACTCTCTAGAGTCTTCTCTACCGGCCGTACATCCTTAGGCCTTGTAGTTTCTAGATGTTTCTTGTATTACAAATTATTATTGACTAGATCTTGGTAGTTGACACTACAAGACTTTGCTAAACTTATGTGCAGAATTCTAGAATCTTCTCAGCATTACAAATTACATGTTCCAACACCCCCTCTTAATTTGTAATTGCCTTAGCGTCCAATTTGTTCTTCACCCAATCTCTTGATAGCTCTTGGATTCTCTTGCTCGTAGTGTATTCATTTCGGACTCGTCGTCACATTGAAACCAGCTCGCCTTCGTAGTGTCTCCATATCTTGTTTTAGATCTTCTTTGTTGACCTGGCATTTTCGCAGCCTGTTCCTTGTAGATTCAGAGCCTCTGTCTTGTGCCAATTATCTCATTATCCTTCACGGTTTAGACCGAACTTGACCGTCTTAAATTCAGAGGCTTTGCCTTCTGTTGATATTCCTCGCCTTTCACGAAACTTGACCATAGTAGGTTCAGAGGTTCCGCCCACTCAACTTTATGAGTAGAATATTTTTGCAGGATGACTCTCATTTTTGCCATCTCTATTATTTGAGGAGGCATTTCTTTGATGCTCTTCCCTCAAATTTTCTTTAAAAATGCACTCTTTGGTGCATCTCTTGCGAGGATGGAAACTTCTCTTCTTATTTTTGTTATTTATTTTTCTTTAATGGAAGGAGGTGAAACTTATACATTTCTTACTTGTATTTTATGTTATATGGAGACTTATCATTTCTAGGAACTACTTCAACTTCACGAGCTGCTATGTTATTTTCATATTTTTCTAAACTTAGAATTGGGTGATAACTAGATTCTATTGGGGATTGTAAAATAAGTAGTGAACTTGGATAGTTGAGACGTACCTTGCGTCTTCTATTGTGCGGAATTATCACCTTCAGCTTGTAGCGGAAACTTTAGCGCCCATTTGGATCGAACCCGCTCTGATACCATGTTAGAAATTCTTATAATTTTGACGTGTAACTATATTTTCGAAGATATACGAGCATAGTGGTGTTGCTCGTATAGAGATCCAGGAACTCTAGTGGTGAAGGTGGAAGCAAGGACTTTGTAAATTTGGACTTTATCTTCTATTGAATTGAATCTTGATTGCTTACAAATGAGGATGCCCATGCCTATTTATAGTCTTACATAAACCTTCATTGCAATCTCTACATTTCTCTAGAATATTCACTAGGTAATATCCTATTACAACCGACAGACTTTCTAGCTTTATCTAGACTTCAAACAGTAGCAAACTTTGTTTGCACTAACCGACTCTCTAGAGTCTTCTCTACCGGCCGTACATCCTTAGGCCTTGTAGTTTCTAGATGTTTCTTGTATTACAAATTATTATTGACTAGATCTTGGTAGTTGACACTACAAGACTTTGCTAAACTTATGTGCAGAATTCTAGAATCTTCTCAGCATTACAAATTACATGTTCCAACACCCCCTCTTAATTTGTAATTGCCTTAGCGTCCAATTTGTTCTTCACCCAATCTCTTGATAGCTCTTGGATTCTCTTGCTCGTAGTGTATTCATTTCGGACTCGTCGTCACATTGAAACCAGCTCGCCTTCATAGTGTCTCCATATCTTGTTTTAGATCTTCTTTGTTGACCTGGCATTTTCGCAGCCTGTTCCTTGTAGATTCAGAGCCTCTGTCTTGTGCCAATTATCTCATTATCCTTCACGGTTTAGACCGAACTTGACCGTCTTAAATTCAGAGGCTTTGCCTTCTGTTGATATTCCTCGCCTTTCACGAAACTTGACCATAGTAGGTTCAGAGGTTCCGCCCACTCAACTTTATGAGTAGAAATTTTTACAGGATGACTCTCATTTTTGCCATCTCTGTTATTTGAGGAGGCATTTCTTTGATGCTCTTCCCTCAAATTTTCTTTAAAAATGCACTCTTTGGTGCATCTCTTGCGAGGATGGAAACTTCTCTTCTTATTTTTGTTATTTATTTTTCTTTAATGGAAGGAGGTGAAACTTATACATTTCTTACTTGTATTTTATGTTATATGGAGACTTATCATTTCTAGGAACTACTTCAACTTCACGAGCTGCTATGTTATTTTCATATTTTTCTAAACTTAGAATTGGGTGATAACTAGATTCTATTGGGGATTGTAAAATAAGTAGTGAACTTGGATAGTTGAGACGTACCTTGCGTCTTCTATTGTGCGGAATTATCACCTTCAGCTTGTAACGGAAACTTTAGCGCCCATTTGGATCGAACCCGCTCTGATACCATGTTAGAAATTCTTATAATTTTGACGTGTAACTATATTTTCGAAGATATACGAGCATAGTGGTGTTGCTCGTATAGAGATCCAGGAACTCTAGTGGTGAAGGTGGAAGCAAGGACTTTGTAAATTTGGACTTTATCTTCTATTGAATTGAATCTTGATTGCTTACAAATGAGGATGCCCATGCCTATTTATAGTCTTACATAAACCTTCATTGCAATCTCTACATTTCTCTAGAATATTCACTAGGTAATATCCTATTACAACCGACAGACTTTCTAGCTTTATCTAGACTTCAAACAGTAGCAAACTTTGTTTGCACTAACCGACTCTCTAGAGTCTTCTCTACCGGCCGTACATCCTTAGGCCTTGTAGTTTCTAGATGTTTCTTGTATTACAAATTATTATTGACTAGATCTTGGTAGTTGACACTACAAGACTTTGCTAAACTTATGTGCAGAATTCTAGAATCTTCTCAGCATTACAAATTACACGTTCCAACACCCCCTCTTAATTTGTAATTGCCTTAGCGTTCAATTTGTTCTTCACCCAATATCTTGATAGCTATTGGATTCTCTTGCTCGTAGTGTATTCATTTCGGACTTGTCGTTACATTGAAACCAGCTCGCCTTCGTAGTGTCTCCATATCTTGTTTTAGATCTTCTTTGTTGACCTGGCATTTTCGCAGCCTGTTCCTTGTAGATTCAGAGCCTCTGTCTTGTGCCAATTATCTCCTTCTCCTTCACGGTTTAGACCGAACTTGACAGTCTTAAATTCAGAGGCTTTGCCTTCTGTTGATATTCCTCGCCTTTCACGAAACTTGACCATAGTAGGTTCAGAGGTTCCGCCCACTCAACTTTATGAGTAGAATATTTTTACAGGATGACTCTCATTTTTGCCATCTCTGTTATTTTAGGAGGCATTTCTTTGATGCTCTTCCCTCAAATTTTCTTTAGAAATGCACTCTTTGGTGCATCTCCTGCGAGGATGGAAACTTCTCTTATTATTTTTGTTATATTTTCTTTAATGGAAGGAGGTGAAACTTGTACATTTCTTACTTGTATTTTATGTTATATGGAGACTTATCATTTCTAGGAACTACTTCAACTTCACGAGCTGCTATGTTATTTTCATATTTTTCTAAACTTAGAATTGGGTAATAACTAGATTCTATTGGGGATTGTAAAATAAGTAGTGAACTTGGATAGTTGAGACGTACCTTGCGTCTTCTATTGTGCGGAATTATCACCTGATAGACGCATTTATGTGTCTATTTTGTTCTCAATGTTCTGTATTGTTAGACTCGACTAAGTACTTATTGTGTTATTTTGTATTTTTGTAGATGTTTTTAGAGAAATAAGCCTTTGCGGCGAAATGAGCTCGAAAAGTAGTGTTTTACACCCCAGGATAATGCACCGGAAGCGTCCCAGAAATGTACCGGAGGAACCCAGAAAAATTACTATTTCCACCCCAAAATAACTATTTCCACCCCAATTGCTAAAGGGACACCCGTACAGGATTAGGGGGAGGACACTTTTCTTCTCATAATTCAAATTTCATTTTTGGCGGGAAAATATATTCTCTCCCTGGCAGATTTTCAAATTGATTTTCGATGGATTTGTGGAGAGACTAAATGGCTGGAATTAATTGGGTCATATCTATTGAGTATAACAAGATTATTCTGAGCGTTGGAATAAGTTAAATTTGGCTAGAATCCGCTAACTTTCAATCGAAAGTTAAACAGGGAAGATACGCTCGAGTTCTCTGTGAGAAGAATTTTTGGGAAGTTTTGTGGACTTAACGGGGAAGATATCTGATCTTCTTAAGTGTTTATGCAACTATGGAAGTATTACAGCTCATATGCGCAGGCAGAGGGGATGGAGAAGATCATATCTCGGCTGACAGTGAAGAAAATGGAAAAAAATATTTTCCGAGTAATGGAGAATTATATGGAGTGAATGAGCGAGATTCGATGGGTTTGTTGGCTATAAATAGGTTGTTGGGGTTGAGCATAGGGGGTGTCGAGAGTTTGGGGAAGTTTTGGAGGCTACAGAATGAAGAACTCACGAGTTGCAGAGCTGCCATTTTTCTGCTGCTGCTGCTGATGAAGAACACCAAGAACACGAAGAACGGACCTGCACCAGCAGTCGTTTATCGTGGGTCGTAGGTGTGGGTCTTAGAGCTACAATAACAATAACACTTCTTCTGTGTCGTTCATTTTGGACGCTTTCTGTGGGTCGCACATTCACTGTTTTATTATTTCATCTCCATTTTCATCCTTGTAAACACCATTTGAGCAATAAATAAATATTTTGAGCATGTTTTTATCATGATGAGCTAAACCCAACACTGGGACGACGGAGGAGGTCGAATTTCATCCATGTGGTAATTTCATTAATTCTTTTATTTACTTTTTGCACAAATTGTAATTGAATTAAGATTTTAAATTAATTACTTGTGATTTCATTTGATGGAGTATGCTTAGTCCTAGGGATTTTTGATATGCCATGCTTAAGAAATACAAGTAATATTTTATAAAATCTATCTTGGCAATAAACTAGAGTTAATATTTGTTTTGTTTTTGAACTATAATTGCTAGAATTAATTACTGAACCATTTGAAGAAAAAAAAATGGCCGAATCTTTAGTCCCAGTACTCTTGCCCATATTGTTAATATTTTTTTGTATATATTTTTATTTTTAAATCTTTACAAGTCCAAGCAACGAACTTTTACTACCACTTTCAACACTATAACATCACCTTCAGCTTGTAGCGGAAACTTTAGCGCCCATTTGGATAGAACCCGCTCTGATACCATGTTAGAAATTCTTATAATTTTGACGTTGAACTATATTTTCGAAGATATATGAGCATAATGGTGTTGCTCGTATAGAGCTCCAGGAACTCTAGTGGTGAAGGTGGAAGCAAGGACTTTGTAAATTTGGACTTTATCTTCTATTGAATTGAATCTTGCTTGCTTACAAATGAGGATGCCCATGCCTATTTATAGTCTTACATAAACCTTCATTGCAAGATCTACATTTCTCTAGAATATTCACTAGGTAATATCCTATTACAACCGACAGACTTTTCTAGCTTTATCTAGACTTCAAACAGTAGCAAACTTTGTTTGCACTAACCGACTCTCTAGAGTCTTCTCTACCGGCCGCACATCCTTAGGCCTTGTAGTTTCTAGATGTTTCTTGTATTACAAATTACCATTGACTAGCTCTTGGTAGTTGACACTACAAGACTTTGCTAAACTTATGTGCAGAATTCTAGAATCTTCTCAGCATTACAAATTACATGTTCCAACTTTTTTTTTTTACATCGTTTCCTTTTTTCTTCTTTCGATTCTTGTCGGAAGAAACTTACTCCCATATGGATCGAGACATTCTCTGATACCAGTTAACTCTCTGTTTTTGATCACTTATTAGGAAGTGACCATTTCTTCTTGTTTTCTTCTTTCTTCATGGAGACGTTTTAAATAGGCATGTAAGACTATAAATAGGCATGGGCATCCTCATTTTTAAGCAAGCAAGATTCAATTCAATAGAAGATAAAGTCCAAATTTACAAAGTCCTTGCTTCCACCTTCACCACTAGAGTTCCTGGAGCTCTATACGAGCAACAACACTATGCTCGTATATCTTCGAAAATATAGTTCAACGTCAAAATTATAAGAATTTCTAACATGGTATCAGAGCGGGTTCGATCCAAATGGGCGCTAAAGTTTCCGCTACAAGCTGAAGGTGATAATTCCGCACAATAGAAGACGCAAGGTACGTCTCAACTATCCAAGTTCACCACTTATTTTACAATCCCTAATAGAATCTAGTTATCACCCAATTCTAAGTTTAGAAAAATATGAAAATAACATAGCAGCTCGTGAAGTTGAAGTAGTTTCTAGAAATGATAAGTCTCCATATAACATAAAATACAAGTAAGAAATGTATAAGTTTCACCTCCTTCCATTAAAGAAAAATAAATAACAAAAATAAGAAGAGAAGTTTCCATCCTCGCAGGAGATGCACCAAAGAGTGCATTTCTAAAGAAAATTTGAGGATGCCCATGCCTATTTATAGTCTTACATAAACCTTCATTGCAAGCTCTACATTTCTCTAGAATATTCACTAGGTAATATCCTACTACAACCGACAGACTTTTCTAGCTTTATCTAGACTTCAAACAGTAGCAAACTTTGTTTGCACTAACCGACTCTCTAGAGTCTTCTCTACCGGCCGTACATCCTTAGGCCTTGTAGTTTCTAGATGTTTCTTGTATTACAAATTACCATTGACTAGCTCTTGGTAGTTGACACTACAGGACTTTGCTAAACTTATGTGCAGAATTCTATAATCTTCTCAGCATTACAAATTACATGTTCCAACAGATACACAACTGAATCTCAAGAGAGGATCGTAAAATATGAACTACCAACCGTAACTGGTTAAATTTGAGGAAAACCCAATCGTAAAACCAGTTACGGCTCGTAAACTAAAATGGTTACCAACCGTAACAGTATTTATGGTTCATCTCGAATTTTAGTTATGAACCATAATTGGTGACCTTTATGAACTCTGGGTTCCAAGGTTATTTACGGTTCGTAATTCTGGTATCGACATCAACCGTAAGTTCACTACGGTTGGAAAGAAAAACGTAACTGAATAAAATTCTCAGATATAAGAACATACGGTTGGTAATTGAACTATTACCAACCGTAACAACATCATAATCTCCGGTTACTGTTCGTAATTGAGTTAAAATCAACCGTAACTCACATAAACCCAGAGATTTCAATTTCAATTTTCATCTAAAATCCTAATTTTTGATAGAAATTAAACTTAAATCGAACAAAATAAACTAAACCCTAAACTGGATTTTTCACAACAAAGCTCATATAAGTCATTACACTACACTTGATTATTTTTCGAATCGCCGATTAATCGAAGACGAGATGAAATTTTTCAGTTTTAATGGAGGTAACAGTTGATGGGAGGGGGGAAGAGAGAAAAAGGAAAACAGATTTTCAATTTAGCTTTGGTTTAGGTTCAAAAATGGGAAGAGCAATCTAGACAATTAACAATACCATTTGGACATCCCTAACCAACTAGAGGGACATTAGTATCCTGATTCAGCCCCTCTAACAAAACCTTTGCCCCTATAACATGTTATTTTTTTATTTAGATGGAAAGTATTTGTTATGGTTATGCTGGACCGGAAAATCACTGGTATATACTCGGGTGCAAGTTGAATATTGATGTCACTCAATTTGACCGAAGGATGGTAAAACAAAGCGAAAACAAAGAACATAAAAGTCACCGAAACACAAGCGTAAGAAGAATGTAAACCGAAAAGTCAGTGAAAAGTAGATTTAGGTTGCGCTGAATGGTTTAGCGCAACCATCTCAGCCGTCAGATCAAAAATAAATCTAGATGCGCTGAATCATTCTGAAAAAAAGTGATTTTGATTGCGCTGAACCATTCAACGCAACTATCTCGCCACTACATGTGAACAATTGCTAGGAGAGAGAACCACTGTTAACAAATAGACAACGCTTTTTATTGAACTGCAACACTTATTGGCTAATATAGCATAGCAGCTAAATCTAGCCCATTGGACTTAGTCTTACAGCTCTATCTCATCTTCTTTCCTCATAAAAACAGACCTTCCCTGTTGAAAAAATGTTAGATCATATTTGTATCTTTTACAATCCTAATTTAAATGAGAAGATCATCCTGATTGAAATTCATGGGACGACCAAATTGAAGAAATTGACAGTAAAGCTCATTAACCTTAGACTCCATGACACTTTTAGTTCACTGATTTTGGAAATCCAAATTTTGATTTCAGAATTGTATGTGTCTTTATTAGACTTTACCTATGAATTTTTAAGATATAAGATGTAACTAGAGTCAAATTAAAAATATTAATACCCTCCAATTCAAGATCCCATACAGAATTTATTTGAGGTGCATATAAGGTTGATTAAGTATTCATTGATTTTAAGGGTTTAAATGCGGATTTGAAATAAGAGTTTGTTAGAAAAGAAGAAATAAAAGGTGGATCGTTAAATATTTCATAGTAAAACCTATATAAATTCATGAGTTTTGATATTTTCTTACGGAGTTTCTAAACTTGGGAGGTTGAGTTTATAAAACCAAGCATCATTTCAAATTTTATCTGAGATTTAAATGATGAAAGAAGGTGGTGGTCGTTGCCGATTCAGAGGGTATCTGGAGATGCATAGTTTGATGATATTAAGTTAGTCTCTATTTACGGGTGGTGGTTCATGGTGTTATTGGTTCACCTTTTGGGTCTATACTTGTTCAGATCTGATGATCTTGTTTGATAAATATTGTTAAAAATAATAACAAAAATGTAGAGTATCACGTGAAAAATAAGGAAGACGGAGGAAACTCAAGACCATAAAAAAGAGATGAGAGAATCACGTGATTCTTTCCTTAATTACGTGGACATCATCTCTTTCAACCTAAGATAGCCACGTCGGATTGGGCACATAATAGGGCGTAAAGGAGGACTTAGAATACCATTAATTTATGTATACATACTAAATGCAGTGTAAAACAATTGTTAAAAAAGAGTCGAATTTCAGAAACCTTTGACTATATATCATCATTGCTGTGAAGTATTTGATTATATACTTTCATCAATTTCCATAACATCAGAATTTACCTCAAAGTCACCATATCAGCTTATCAGGTAATAATTCTATCTGGATTATCACTATTAGCTTATCAGGTAATTTCTGTCTGTGTTAATTTTAGTTTGAATGAAATTGTTTTTAAATTTAGGGCTTCTTGATGAAAATAATCTCAACGTTTGACATTTTTTACGTGATTCAATTCATGTGTTTCACTTTAGGTTGTACTATTTTACTAGGTTAAATTTGGTCTTGAGTGAATTTTATAAACAACATAGTCTGCGTGTAGGCGATTACGTAACTTTGTCATTTTCGTTAGTATAGTTCAAAAGATATTCGACATCCATCACATTTCTATGATATAATTAGATATGACATTAAATAATTCTTTACTTTTTAAAAAAATTTGTCCAATTCTGATTCAGAAACATCAAAATCATATATGTAAAAAACTAAAAATATATAAGTAAAAAATGAATATATTGTTCATTTACGACAAATATATAACCTCGAAAAAAGAATATTTTTTCGATCTAAAGGGTCTGTTTGGGAGTTTGGAATTAGATAACATAGCCTAGGACAATGTATCTTAATATAATTTAATTTATGATAACCTTGAGAGTGATCAGTTTTGGTGTTGTTTGCCTAAAATTCTAGCCAGTTTTAGGTTAACTCTATTTGTGTTTAACACTCAATTCAGCAGTAGATTAACCTTGATATTGATCATGTTAAACTCAACTCGCATAAATTTATCATATATCGAGGTAAAATAGTAGGAGCAAATGATAAAATCTTAAATTTTTTTAAACCGTGGAGTCTGTGACTCTATATATCCTAGGTTGGGAAATGGAAGAACGAGTTTTTCGGAGAATACCATAAACCCAACTTTTTAGCCACCAAAAACTAATGATGGATTAACTATCCTTATCCCAACTTGGAATAAAACGTAAACAAACACGTTTGAATAGGGCTGAACATGGTTTCGGTTTTCCGTTGGAATCGGACCGAACCAAACCGATTAGGAAGAAACTGAACCAAACCATTTACTAATGGATTGGTTATGGTGTAGAAAGTGGAAAACCGATAGTGTTGGTTTTGGTTTGGTTTGACCTCTAAAACCGAACCAAAAACCATTGGAAAACCGATTAATTTTTATACTTAGTTTCCATCGTTGATTTACAAGTATTAGATTTTATCCATGGATTTGGAGGATAAATAGAAACCCCAAATCTAATATTTCAGTATGATACTTTCTTCTTTCTCATTCTCTCAGTCGCCTCCCTTGTCCACCCCCAACTACGGCAGTTACTGCTGCTACTGGAGTTTCTTCTTCCCGTCTTCCTTCTTTCTTAAACATTTGAACTGTCAGTTTCAGGAAACTGACATAATTATCGGTTAACCGAAAACCACTGGGAAAAACCGAAACCGGCTGGAACCATTTGGAAACCGAACCAATGGTTAATGGTTTGGTTTGGTTTAGATTTTTAGAAACCGATAGTATTGGTTTCGGTTTTGGTTTGGCTAGAAACCGAACCAAAACCGACCATGAACAACCCTGCGTTTGAACCATTTTTTCTTGCGGTCCCAGTTCCCAAACACGACGAAAAGTTATTCATTTATCCAGGTTAGACTCAGTCCCCAAACACGATCAAAAGTTATTCATTTATCCAGATTAGACTATATTGGAAGAGAAATACGTGGCAATTCGCAAGGAAGTGTGCGAGGCAAGAAAAAAGGGCTACGATTTCTTCTTCTTTTTTTACCATCGTTCTTATTTTGATCGGACCACGGTAAAAATGAAACCCAACTTACCGAGACACAAGTGTAAACGAAGTGTAGATACAAAATAAAGCATAAGTAAAGGATAAAATTTCCATTCTCTCTACTTTCATCATCGATCCGGAGAAACTCTTCTTTTCACTCAGTTAAGCATCATCGCTCTGCGATTAGGGGTTTAACCAAAATGAAACCCTAGAGAAGCATCGCAGTAAAATCAGTGAAATATTCGATTTTCTAATTTAATTTCATTATCGCCATAGAACAATCTACCTCAGACGCTGTTACAATCCTCAAATCAGTTAATCTCTGTCTTGATTAATTTCTGTTTTGAATTGAATTTTTTTGAAATTAGGGGTTCTCAACATTAGAGATTGAATACTTGATTTCACTTTAGGTTGCACAATTATTTTTCTAGGTTAATTTTGGTCTTAATTTAGAACCTTAGTTCACTATAGGATTTATCTTTGTGGTTTTAGGTCGCACAAAACCATGGAAGAATCGGGAAGCTCGTCGATTGCTGACGATGAAGGTTTTGATAGAATCAGTAATTTACCGGAAGCTTTAATTCATCACATTATGTCTTTCCTTATATGAGATGTGTGGTTCAAACATGTGTTTTGTCGAAAAGGTGGAGGTATGTATGGCCTTCTGTTTCAAATTTAGTCTTCAGAGCCGATTCTTTCGGAGAACGTGGAGTGAAACAACTGAGGAAGTTTAGAAAGTTTGTTGATAAGGTACTTATGCTAAGAGGGCTTAATGATATACATAAGTTTCATCTTCATTGGGGAATTGTCAGACAGATAAAATAATAAACGAACATCTGAATGCATGGGTACTTGTTGCGTTAAGATGTAATGTTCAAGACTTATCTATTCAAATTGATGGTGATGGGAACGGCCATTATGATCTGCAATTCAGGTTTCCACAATCACTGTTTAATTCTCAATCATTATCAAAGTTGGTCTTAGAAATGACTTGCAATTATGAATCACAAGTTATTCTTCCTGAATCAATTGATTTACCTAGACTCAAGTTTATGTCGCTTGGTTCGTTTTTGTGGAGGATGGAGGTTCGATTAATAAACTTATCTCAAGCTGTCCAATTCTTGAATCGCTGATATTGAGAGATATTTGGATAGAAGATGGCTATGATATGAATGTTAATATTGAGTCTCATGAACTGAAGCACTTCGAGATTATCAATAATATTGACATTCTTGTTTGGTCCCATTATAACATGTCGAAGATTATCAAGTTATCGACTCCGAACTTGACATCATTCATCTGCAAAGATTACATGTTACAAGAGTATTGTCTAGAGAACGTTTCATCTCTAATCACTGCTGATATTGAAATTGTCAGAGAAGGTGAATACGAAGCTCTTGAATATTATGATTTGGAGATTTCAGAAGAAGGGAAAGAAATATTGTATCCTAAGCGTACAATGGAATTCATTGAAGCCATTTCGTAATGTAAAAGAGCTGACAATTTCATCACCTGGATTCCTTCAGGTATGTTTTCTTCCTAGCCGTATTGGTTGCAATTACTGTTTCTCTTTTTTCAACATAATACGGATAACCATTATAACATGATGATTTTCCTATTACGAAATCTCATTGTTAGTTTTCAATTTTTTCAAACCTTATTACATAATGGTAAACATGCACTTTGCTCATTACTCTTTCACTATTCTCAAGGAAATTGTTTTGAAGAGGCAGATTATTTTGTACTAATACTAATCTTAGTGATAGAAAAAAGCTTCTCATTAGGATGTGGTTGTTGGAATTTCAGCTCCATTAACCCTACAATTAAGACCTAAATATTGTGGAAAACAACCTTATGCTGAAACCAGACCTTGAACCTAGTATTAGCATACTCAACAACACAAGAACCCAGCACCATACATAGCACTACAGTACATATGATTCATACTTAAAACAGACCGAGTACAAGGAAATAGAAACACACACAAGAAACTTAACCTTTTCATGACTTATTATCAACTTCTATTTCTCACCTTTCTTTATGATGGATGAAAACACATTTGCTTTTAAGGAAAACTTGTGAGGCTAGAAGAGAGTCCTAGTCATGCTTGCCACACGTCACTCCAACCTTTCCATCATGAGTTGGATGACACCTCATGACTACATTGGACAGCTTATATGACATGTCAAGCTAAATGACATGTCATGCTAAGACTTAACCTTATCTAGCATTAACCTTAAGCTAGTCTTGAGTGCATGATTACTACCATAAACATGCCTTAATGCGGATTAAGACTAATCCAACTTAACATTGTATATACAAGAATAGTTTAACCAAATGGAGATTTGTTGCGCAAAACACAAAAAAGTCTAACAGTTGTTACTCACTGTTTGGACCTGTGTTCATCATAGATGTTGAGTGACCCCAGTTGTTAAGTCCATGGTTCGGATACATTTATTTTATTTTTATGATTAAGACCTGAGGGACGAGTTTAAGACGTTTCTGTTTTGATAATTCGATTGATATGCGTCTTTTTAATTTTTTTAAAAAGCAAATGCTATGGATGATAGGTTTGTTGACCTGTACTAATAGTATGGTAGATAATTTTAGTCAGTGGAGTAGTACTGAATTTTTGGGTGATAATAAAGGATGTCTTTTCTGCTAGTTGAAGAACTCTTGTGTAATATGTGGTGCTGCTATGTTGCAAGTCTTGAATTAGGCATCACTATCAACTGCCTAGGTAGCTAAATTTTATGATGGCACCTTGTGTTAGGTGGTCTGCTGTTTGGTAACTTTGTAAGGATAATAAGAGATGATGAGTTGGATCCACTCTAGTATTAACAAACTTTGTCAACTGCGTCAGTCCTATGTTTTGCATGTGGGTTATATTTTTGGTTATTAGGCCGTCGTCTTTGTTGCTTGATTCTGTTATTCTGAGGTATGTCGCTTCGATAGCATTATCATTTTGGTGATATTAGTAAATCATTGAAGAGGTTTGTGTATGGATGTTTAAATTGTTCTCAATATGGATCAGAGAGAGAGACGGCTGGATGTTTTCCCATAAGGAATGGTAATAGAGTACCTATGGCCTTTGTAGTAACAGCCAACAGGGGATCTGTCCCAATGCTTATTCTTTTTAGGTTGTGAAGTTGCCACAGGTAAGAATTTCGTAGTGAATGATGGTCTGACTACTAGTGATATGAATCTTGAAAGAAGTCTTTTTTTCTGGGACAAGAGATTTAAAGCACACAAGTAAAACTTTCTTAAAATAATACTCGTTAAAATAATAATCTTTTTAAAATAATAAAATTATTTAGTCCCAATTAGGCTTGCACAAGTTAAATTTCTTCTCGCTAAAATAATAATCTCTCTAAAATAATAATTTTTTTCGGTCCCAAAGCTATTATTTTAAAGAAGTTTTACTGTATATTGAATCTTTATGTGTTAGAGATGATGACATATGATGCTATACTAGGAATGGATTGGGTGCCCTCTTGTTTTGGGTAACTTGATCATACCTATTAGAACAATCACATTTACAAAGCCTAATTAATTCGAGGTACAGAGGAGACTTCACCGCGAAGTTGTTTGTATTTGATTTCCTTAGGCAGATTGAGTCTAACGAGTAACCGATGAGAGTCAACTCATTCTGGAAATCCCAGTGGTAACTGGAGTTTTGCGCGATGTGTTTCAGGAGGTCCTTGATTTACTACTGAGTGGTCACACGGATACATGTATTGACTACTACTAGTAATTGGAACACATGTATTGACTACTACTAGTAATTGGAACACATGTATTACTACTAGTAATTGGAACACATGTATTGACTACTACTAGTAATTGGAACTTTGTTTCGTGACTCTCAAATTGCCATTCACTTGCACAAGAACCAGTTGTGTCATGAGAACACAAAGCACATTGATGTTAGATATCATTTTGTAATTGTCAAGAATGCAATTCAATATGGAAGAATAGCGAAAGGTCCCTGTAACTGATTTACTACTGGAGTTTTGCGCGATGTACCCAGTTTCGTCTGTGGATAAGAAAGAAAAGACAGCTAATTTAATGTGCTTACAATTAAGTGTTAGCGATGAGGAACATGTAAGGTTGGGATTGCAAGCCTGGAGAGAGTACTAGATTTTTGCAAGATTGGATATGTAATATTGGCTTCTTTAGTTTTTAGCTAAGGTGATTTTTACACGGCAAGTAAAGAGAGGTTATTTGAAATTTGTAAAGTAGATATCTAAAGTCAGTTGGTTAGTTTTGTTTGATTTAGTCTTTAATTCTTGACCTTCTTATGAATTTCCAATAGTTAATAGTATTATTTTTGTATCTCTTTTGTAGTCCAAAGGTCTGTGTTTTGGTAGGAATTTGAGAACAATGAAATGGTGTGTGTGTTGGTATCTCGGGCAGATTGGTGAATCCACGTCTTGAACAAATTATTTACATCAAGGTTAATTCAATTTCTAAAAGTCTGACTTGCTTGTGTAACATTTATAGTATGATTTAATATTTGGGAATCAGTTGATTGCTACCCGAGCTTTTAATACGTATTGTCCTATTTACTGTGACTGACTTTGGTGTTCGGTTTTAGATGTATTAATTGGTCAAACTGGGGTCACTCAAAATCTAAGATGACAGGTCTAAGAAAACTTAACTGGATGTTTACAACCTTGGATATGGCAATATTATCTCGTAACGATGTACTCACTATTCTTTTCTTGCGTGACTAGCATTTAAGAGCGCTACTATAACTAGTTCCTTAGATGTGACAACTATCAAATTAGTGAATTAGAGGTTAAGAAATTTGGATACTGATAAGTAGAGGAACAGAGATTATATACATTTATATCGAAATACTAATTAGATTTTCATCTTTATTTATTAAACTGTTGTTCATATACTTTCAGCCTTTTTGAATACATCCTTGGTGTGCAGCATTTTCCAAATACTAATTTTTCTATTTGTTTATCAAGATTCTCGCAGGATCTCCAGACTTGATAGAGGGTCGATCCCCTCAATTCTGTAATCTTCGATGTTTGAAGTTGAATATATGGTTTAAAAGACGCTGCTTGACCGCAGTAACATCCTTACTTAAGACCTGTCCTTGTATAGAATCTCTTTATCTTACATCAGCGGAGGTAATAATGACTCCTAGACGTTTAAGTTGTATTTGATGTTTAAGGAACTATTACATGATCACAAATGTTTACTAGTCCTGTAATATCTTGGATGCAGTTGAACTTTACAGCCAACAAAGATGATGGTGAAGTGGAATTATCAGTGTCATCCATATTGTGTCACCTCAAGCGAATCGAAATCAGAGAACTTAAAGGGTGTGATGCTGAAGTCAGGTTTCTAGAACTTCTACTGATGAATGCTCCGGTATTGGAGGAAATGGTTTTGTCTTTTGACATATCAAGCTCACCGGAAATAGCAGGCTCAACTGATAGATTGCAGGTTGCAAAGAAGTTGGGTGAGAAGCTGAGATCACTTTCAAAAGCTTCGCCAAGTCTGGCAATGATCTTCTTGTAATTTTACTAAATGCTATAAGTTTTCCAAGGCTTGTTGTCATTGGATACTCCTGTTGTTCTTTTTAAGCACCTTAAATGCTGCAAGGAAAGATGGAAATACCGTGTCCCGTTCTTGCTCGCCTTCAATCATAAACCAAAATAGAGACTCCATCCTCTAGTTCAGCCTGCAGGGTATGCTCCTTTTTTTTTTGTTTAATTTTTTTAAATGTTTTTTATGTTTTTGTTTCTCCTATTGACTGTGATTCAAGTTCTTGCTTTGATTTACAAGAAACATCTAGAAACTACAAGGCCTAAGGATGTACGGCCGGTAGAGAAGACTCTAGAGAGTCGGTTAGTGCAAACAAAGTTTGCTACTGTTTGAAGTCTAGATAAAGCTAGAAAAGTCTGTCGGTTGTAATAGGATATTATCTAGTGAATATTCTAGGGAAATGTAGATCTTGCAATGAAGGTTTATGTAAGACTATAAATAGGCATGGGCATCCTCATTTGTAAGCAAGCAAGATTCAATTCAATAGAAGATAAAGTCCAAATTTACAAAGTCCTTGGTTACACCTTCACCACTAGAGTTCCTGGAGCTCTATACGAGCAACACCACTATGCTCGTATATCTTCGAAAATATAGTTCAACGTCAAAATTATAAGAATTTCTAACATGGTATCAGAGCGGGTTCGATCCAAATGGGCGTTAAAATTTCCGCTACAAGCTGAAGGTGATAATTCCGCACAATAGAAGACGTAAGGTACGTCTCAACTATCCAAGTTCACCACTTATTTTACAATCCCGAATAGAATCTAGTTATCACCCAATTCTAAGTTTAGAAAAATATGAAAATAACATAGCAGCTCGTGAAGTTGAAGTAGTTTCTAGAAATGATAAGTCTCCATATAACATAAAATACAAGTAAGAAATGTATAAGTTTCACCTCCTTCCATTAAAGAAAAATAAATAACAAAAATAAGAAGAGAAGTTTCCATCCTCGCAGGAGATGCACCAAAGAGTGCATTTCTAAAGAAAATTTGAGGATGCCCATGCCTATTTATAGTCTTACATAAACCTTCATTGCAAGCTCTACATTTCTCTAGAATATTCACTAGGTAATATCCTACTACAACCGACAGACTTTTCTAGCTTTATCTAGACTTCAAACAGTAGCAAACTTTGTTTGCACTAACCGACTCTCTAGAGTCTTCTCTACCGGCCGTACATCCTTAGGCCTTGTAGTTTCTAGATGTTTCTTGTATTACAAATTACCATTGACTAGCTCTTGGTAGTAGACACTACAGGACTTTGCTAAACTTATGTGCAGAATTTTAGAATCTTCTCAGCATTACAAATTACATGTTCCAACAGATACACAACTGAATCTCAAGAGAGATCTTACCGGTAACATGGTTAGGATGTCAAAGATGATTTCTTCTGGAAGACTAGCACCACCCGGAATATTGTCAGCGCCACCACCAGTAACTCTAACATTCATCTTCGTCTTCTTTCTCATATTTGTTTCTTTGTTAATAGGGTTAACAACTTCTTTCAAGTCAGCGGCGTCCATTACTCTGCATATTCACCATAAACGTACAAATAATCAATTAGTACCACCAAAAAAACAACATCGACAAAGGTGTAGAACTCATTATCGTCTATTTTGCTAGTAACATATATAAAAATCATACCATTCCTGTTTCTTCACTAAACTCCGTTGATAACTTGATATGATTAGCAGAGTTTTTTTTTAGTGCTAGGGTTAAGGTTTATTTTATTTTATTTTATTTTATTGCACTACAATACTTTGTTTAAGGTTAATTCAGGGATTTTGGCCCTTATGAGTAACCAAACACGAAAGCCGAAGATAGACGGGCCTCTTTTAGTACTAGGGAGCAGTTAACTTTACAATTGAACCATTAAGATGTCAGGCCCAATCCATCGTTGAGAACACACTGTTTGTTGGAGAAATGAGTCATGATAATAGGAGGAAAAAGAATTAGCCAAATTCAGGTCAATATTTGATTGCAGAAAAGCCTAAAATGTCATCTTCAATCGTCAAAAGGACCAATTTCTTATCATGTGCAAGCCATCGTGACACTTCTGTTAGTCTTGCTATTGATAGAAGGGCTTAAGAACATACATTGATAGTATTATCACGAGTAAAGACGTCGCTCATCTTTCACAATTTGCTTGTAACGACATACATTTGACTAGCATTAGAAGACAGCTCATTGGATACCGACGGAAAACAAAGATTTTCAATGAATTTGCGGAACTATAAAAGTAACTATATTTTCTAGGTAGTTTTGTTATATCTTATGGAATCTTGGCCATGCACTCTTTTCGCCAAGGGTTTACGATGGATTTTCCTTGGCAAGATTTTTAATGAGGCTACGAAAGCGAGTCCTACTTTTCTCCAAGTTATTAATTTTATTTCTTATATATCTCTTATCATGCTGGTGATCTAGGATGATTTTAGAGGCATATCCATAAAGCGAGTCCTACTTTTCTCACATGCTCCGGGAGATCCTCCGGGACTACGAGATCTCTTAGAGGATGTGAAGATCTTGATCGTCATCTTTACCCAATTATTTAACTATCTTCTTAACTTTTAACTCTCCAGAATTGGTTAACCAATTGGATACCTGCAAACAAGTTAGATATTTTATTAAAATATATCTTCCATTGGAGGTGGCTCTTGTAAACTTCCTTGGGTAAGGAAAAGCAGTTACAATTTATTTTGAGGATGTCTCAAAATCAACGCCAAGTAGGAGTCGCAACATATTCCCATCGGAGATTGTCATGTACCTAGCATAATAGACGAGAATAGGGAGGACAGTCGTGAGTTTCCCTCGTAAAACCGGTGAAACTTACGAAAGGTCCAAAATTTTCAGGCGGCTTTCTAACGCATTTTCGTTATTTCTTTAACCCCAATTAAATAAATTTCTGGATCTATTATTTAATGTTTGGTCAGCTATAGAACTCCATTCGGCTTAGCTAAAAAATCTCATCGTCTCATTAACTCGTTTAGTACGAGATTGGCACGTGAGGATGAAGAATTTTTCTGGATCGGGTTAATATTGATAATTAATATTAAAATATATCTATGGAAAAATTTCATTAACTGGTTCAGGAGAATTATGGATGAAATAGGGAAAGATAGGAGGAAGGAGAAGATTTTTTACAAGTTTCCCTTATAGGAGGAAGGAGAAGAAAATTTCATTAAAATATTTTTAGGAGAGTAGTCTAGAATCATTACATAGTTTTCCTTATATACAACCCTAGGAATCTAGTTGGACCTCACATCCATGGGTAGTAGACCCTGTAACACTCCTCCTTGTGCGGTCCAATAACAAAACTTTATATATAATGCTTTACATATAGTTCTTCAAATGTCGTTCTCCTTGATGACTTGTGCCGGAGTCCATTGCCTCATTAAAACTTTGATAAGGAAAAAATCAGTGGGACAAAACCTTGGTACAACTCTTCACATGTAATACTTCACATGTTGTCTCGTATTTTACATGTAGTTCATCACATGCAATCTGATCCTCAAAGATCGACGAATCTAAGTTAATTGTCTCGTTAAAAACTTCGTCAGGAAAAACCCTGAAGGGCAAAACCCGAACTAAAAGAGAAGAGTAAAATATTAGGTAAAATTAAAGCATAGTTGGATGCGTATATGTTGCCTCATTAAAACCTTGACAAGAAAAACCCAGTGGGATAAAACCTTGACGAAGGGAAAAGAGTACAACGTGACAGATGCAAGTAAGGGTGATCTGTTGCAGATGATCACTTTGCTCCATTGAAGTTGACTAGTTCCTTCACAACTCCTAAGGCAAAAAATCCTCGTGAGGGAGACAATAGCCTTAGCTGGGAAATTACATTCCCGGTGTTTGTTGTTGTCTCATTAAAAACCTTTCCGAGCAACAAAACCTTGTGGGAAAAAGTAACCTCGGTGAAGGAAAAGAGTTCAACACACCATTAGATGCTCCCCCTTGATGTCAGACAATTTTCATTAGTCTACTGCCGTCAAAAGGAGTTTACCACACATTACTTTGGTAACTTGAATATTTATAAGACCCTGTTGTTGATTCTGGAAATTACGTTGCTCAACGGACTATCTCCTTTCATTTCTTTGATTCAGATATTTTCACTAATATCAACCCGATCTTTATGTCTTCAACGTTCAACATACTTGATGTTTTTAGTGTCTCACTAAAAACCTTGTCGAGTAAAACCCTTTGGGAAAAACTATTCTCGATCGAAGGGAAAAAGAGTACAACACAACATCAATTTCGAAGTAAAATATGTCGACATCATATCCTTGGATACTCCCCCTGATGTCGGCATCTCCCCCTGATTACTTTCAAAGTTGTTCTAGACTGTTCCTTTAGTCATGTACATTTCGAAACTGAATATCGGTAATGACCTAAAAAATAGTCTACTGTATCTCCCCCGGATTACTTTCGTTGGAGAAGAGATTATTGTTCCTTTATAATCAACAAATTTTGGATTGCACTTTCATTAGCATTCATTTTAATGTCTTTGCAGGGATAAAACACATTTTATGTCAATGGTGACCTTTAAGTACATGATAACATTCATTATACCATTCTAATGACGTTGTGTTGGCGCGAGCTATATCTAGCTAACAAGTTCACTGAGGATGTAACATTTGGTCGAGCACATTATGCTAAGTACAATAATGCGTCTATTATACTTAGATAAGGGAAGTTCATCTACCGACACAACTTCACCATCTTCCTTTAGACGAATTGGCCATTTATGTACATTTGAAACTCGACTAATCATGGGAGTGCTAGCATGATGCATGTCCTTGTTGAATTGCCTGAAAATGACATATTCAAACTGGTGGAATAATATACCACAACCTCGGTCTTCTAGTTCAGAACATAGATAAGATCGAGATTTCCCAGGATTTTCATGTGAAATTCAGATTTGAAATAACTTGTAAGATCTCTTATTCCATTAAGAGTACTTATCATGTTCATACCGTCGACATAGATAGCTACAATTATGAATCAGGAACTTATTTAATATGTATGGTACAAAACCTTACTTGTTTATCCCTTCCAATCAAATAGTCACCTAGACGGGTATACCACATCCGCCTGATTGTTTAAATCAATAAGTGAATTTTCCAGTGTAACTGCAAACACACTCTGTGGTTTAGAGTCATTCGACTTGGGAAGCAAAAGGCCATCATGCACTTTTGCAAATATCTTTGAGTCTAAATCTCCAGAGATATAACCACATCTACTATGTTTCAAGTTCTTTTGAAACTACCAAACAAACTAATTAACTGAACATTATGATGTTCAAAAGAGTAAGCGATCCAGGGGTTTGTGAGAAACCTCGCGCCACAACGTGATTCTTTATACTTTAAGACCTCATTCTTCTAACTACACTTTCTGACAAATAACCACATATGTCCCACATGATTTACACTAGGTTGTGTAGGCCAAATATGCTATTTATTTGAAATTAATCAAAATAAAGCATGGTTCAATCTCATTGTGCTCTACTTTTGGAGCAACTATTTATGGATTATATCATCATTGTGCACGCATGATCCTTCCATTGAATCATATGCATTCTCACAATACGTAAGGATATTGTTCTCTAGAATCATTTAGAACTTCGGAGCGTCCTCCATTTTGATTTATGCACATATTCAGAGACAATCTTATGAGATGATTTTCTGATGATATAAATAAGTTGTGCCTTACTCACCTACTTCCTTTCTAGGTGAGGATTGATCGAACTACTTGGTCTCTCCAACTTCCTTTATAGAGCCACGGCTTCAACCACACTTCCACTGAGTGTAGTTGCAACACCTTAGTCTATGGTGTATATCCCGTATCGAGGATTTGTAACTTTGCAGGTAGGTTTGCAGCTAGTATGTGTGATCTCATCACTTTAGCAACATCAGTGTACATTCTGAAAATCAAATATTCTTTATCACTTAACATTTACATTTGTGGAGTACAAGAATCAATATGAGACACAGTGGGAACACTCCACAACAATTCATGTCGTTCCCTTAGAAAATACTTTTTCTTATCTCCTCGTAACGACGGGAAGAATGTCTCACTAAAGTGATAACCCGCAAATCTAGCGGTAAGATATCTCCTGCCAAAAGTTTTAAAATGTGGATAATTGTTGGGAACTCATTTCCAACATAACTACTTAACAGTTTTGAAGATCCATCATAGTACGATGTGGAGTCGTAATGGCACATATATAGTACAACCAAAAATGCGTATAAACGCGAATCTCAGGCATTTATCCAGTTACCAACTGGTACGCTGAAAAGGTTGACTAATATTGGGTTCTAAAAACGAATTAAGTAGGATGCGTATAATATTGCATATCCCCAAAGAAATAAAAGATAGGTTGGTACGCATAACCTATTCATTAGACACCATCTGTAACCTTTGATGGTATCCTCTGCGAGACCATTGGGTATAAGATGCTCTATATTGATTTTATTAAACATGCAATATTCATCAAGTATTTTTGATGTAAATTCTCTAGCATTAACAAGGGTGGTTAGCCTTTGCACTTTGCATTATGTGATATGTGCTAGTAGTTTTCAAACGCAAATTTCTTGGGAACCATAACTAGTCCAAAATGTCAAAACATTCACCAGATCCATCAGTTACTTTAATGGTCAGCATTCTGCATGAATATTTTTCTAAATCTCACCTTGTTATCTTTGTAATATGAATTGTTTACCATTTGCATGTTAGGATGCTTTCGGTCCTGTTTTACTGAAGACTTTGTAAAATGAGTGATATGCTCTCTTACTTAAAAGCATAATTGGAGGGAGGAGGGGGTTGTGCATCTGATACTTTAGAAAACACTTATTGAGAGATATGTCGTTACTTTGCATTCTGTCAATCTTTTTCGTTGTCTCGTCCACTCAAACACATCGATGTACGTATGAGTCCTTTCAAGATGAAACATCATGTTACAACCAAAGTTCCTTTATGGTTATGTCAAAGTTTAAATGAGTCAATTCCCAACATTTCATCGTCGGAGTTAATATGGATTCAATAATCCAAATATTATAGTGATTTACATTTCACTAGATTGACTCATTAGTTTCTCTAAGAAATATTTCCTTCCAAATATATTAGAAACTATAAAAGATGCAATCAATTACATTCGCATCATTGTGAGGTTCCACATGATATCCATTTGCATGGGTTACTTTGGAATTTAACAAGGTGTGATTCTCTCTCGGTACATGTAGAGATTTTGTGACGTCTTTGTTCTATCTTGAAAACAAATTTTGAGCAATGCTGCGCTCGATGGTCCAATCCTCGTAGTCACATTATAAGGAAATAGTTCAACTAGTTTAAATTCCTTAAGCTAGTGGAAGAAAAACAACTATGAGTTAACACTAGGGTCTTGAGATTTTTAACAAGTGGTGTGGCCTTATTATGTAATAAAAGTGACATTCAACTCAAGTACTTTAGAGTGAACATATATTACGTGTCACCAAATATATCTCAAGTGCTTTAGAGAATTTATGTCTCGTGTTTTCATTCCATAAGTGCAGACATTGGATCTCGTTCAACTCAATAAGATAGTCGATTGGCCCGACAAATTTCTTGTTGCCATTAAAGTTGATGTGAAAATTGGTTGCTACTGTGATACACACATTACATTGCATATACCAATCCCTATGACCAGGTGCATTTCCAACTCTTTCATTTATGATGGAATCTAGAATTACATTTTAGCTTCATCCCATGATATATATGTCCCTTTTCTCATGCTTTATATGAGCCATTACGTCTAACCTTTATTACTTCGGGTTTTTTTCCATTTTCAATTTTTCTACATTTAGGGAGAAATTTCTCTATCTCAATAGGCCAAGAGAATCTCACTACACATGTCAATCACTTACTTTAGGTCGAGTAGAAAAGGTAGTTCCCGTGTTGTCATACTTCAACATATACAGTTTCGTTAATATCATCGGTGGAGTAAAGAAATGAAAATTTTCTGACTCATATAACCTTTTGAGAGTTCTTCCACAAATTGGAATACATGTGATTTTATTTACAATGTATCTTTTAAAAAAGGCAAATGCTACGTGCGGGGCGAAACTATAAGCTAGCACACATCAACCATTGGATCTCACAATTCTATCATCTAGGCTATGGTATATCAATTCTTATGCAACAGGAATATAACGAAAGTATTTTTAGTTTATCTCAAGAATCAAAATTTCATCAACATTTTCTTTTCTAGTTTTCTACTTATTCTCTCTGATCTTTTTTTAATAGATCTTGATTCATGTTTATTATTGCTACCTCTCTATGATTTTTGCGATGGTGTTTTGTCTCTACAACTAAAATTCAAAGATGCAAAACTGATGAACAAGGAGTAAATATGGCAGAATCGTAGCTTAATCCGAGTACAAAAGAACCATAGCCATATAACATCAGACAATAGTTTTCCTAATTATTTTGGAGTTCTTCTTCAATCTAACATATGCGGTGTAGATGCAGGTTGTGGTGGTGGGGTTGTATTGGTTGCATGAGCTATATAATTGAAATTTCAAGACGGGTCTTCATGGTTTTAATTAGGGTACTCTAGGATGGTTTTAGCAGAGTCCCCGTTAATGGACGTAGTGAAGAACAATATTGCAGATTTTTTTTTGTTTACGGGTTCTAAGAATTTGGGATTGTTCATGGATTAATTTTATAAAATAATAATTTTTCAGGTGATTCAAACTCTGTAAATTATGAGTTTTGTAAAAATGTACCAATTAGACGCTCCATTAATGGAGGTAGTGAATAACTGTATCGTAGAATAAGAACAGAGTTTGTTTGAGAAATAAGTAATAAATATTGTTTTTCTCTTTTTTGGCCGGACTTGCTTTCGGATACTTACTACGAAACAGGTGTAACTTCTTTTTGACAAAAATGCAAAATCAAAGATCAAACGGCTAGAAACCTGCTAGCTCATATATCTTTCTTGTGCGGCAGCGTGGGACAGCAGTGCCCCAGCCAGTGAATTGCATCCCACGGAACATTTCAAATTTGGAAAGAGAATATCAAGTACACAACAATGGTGCTTAAGTACTTCTAAACCCCAAATAAACATTGGAATTGAGTTGGTACAACCAATTAAACAAAAGACACCATTCTATAGCCAACATCATATTCAAGAGAACAAAATAACACTAAAATCAAAACTCTTAATGATCAACAATCATAATTTAAATTGACTGTTTATAACTGTATATGATATTGACTTATCTTAAGGTAGAACTAGGCATGTTGTAGAAAAAAATGAAAAAAAATAAATCCATCAAATATTCATGTTCAATTAGTTACATACCTTCCTCAAGCTTCAGTTCCCATTAGTAGGAATTACTGGCTAGTCCAGTTCTAGCAGACCCAGTTAATGGCTAATCCATCCGTGGAAAAGATTTACTCTCTAGTCCAAAAACTTCGTGGAGACTATAAAGTGTATTTTATAAATTCCTAAAACACCCTTCCAGGTCTAATTAGTATCAACATATGTAAATGTTACTAGTAGTATGTTACTACATACTAGTAGTATCAATACGGTGATACTACATATTAATATGTACTGTACTAGTAGTAACAAAAATATCTTATTGTTACTAGTAAATTATGTAACTACTTTACTATACTAAACTAGTATACTAGTATACTACTATAGTATAGTATACTAGTAAACTAGTAGTAACTAGTACTAGTGGTAAAATATGTAGTATCAATACATAATATTTTTTTTTGATATGTAGTATCAATACATAACATACTACATATCAATATGTAGTATCAATACATAACATATTACTACTAGTATATTACATACTACATATGTTATTACTACATACTACATACTAGTTACTACTAATTACTACTAGTATATACTAGTAGTAACTAGTATACTACATATTAACATATGTATTATTATACGTAATGTTATATACTAGGGTTAGTAGAGTAATTTTACTCTTTCCAAAAAAAATTTGGACTAGGAAGTAAATATTTTTTGGCGCTGGACTAGCCAGTAACCCGGATCGGGTTTTCTGGACTAAACAGAAAATCCCTCTTCCCATTATGCATAGACAAAACCGGACCGGGCTTGGCCGCGCACGGCCCAGAACGAACTGGAACAGGACACCACAGGCTGATTTTCGTAAAAATCAAACAAACAACAATTTCTCAAAAAATCAGTGTCTGATAACGAAATTAAAGTTAGTTTTTTCGTAATATATATCATCACGAATAAAATTCATGGAGTTTAAATGAAGAATAAGGCATTCAATTTAATTAATTTCTCTTTTTGGTTGCTTGTCGGTCGGGCATACTCCGGTAACTCGGCAACTCGTTCTTGTTATCTAATGGGCCTAGCCATTTTGTTCTCAATCTCAGGATCCGTGACCTGTGAGAGCTAATCTCTGGTTTACTAATTTGTTTTCCTTTAGCCGTACTTCTAAACCGCTCATTATGCTAAGTACCATATAATGCGTCTATTATATTTAGATAAGGGAAGTTCATCTATCGATACAATTTCACCATCTTCCTTTAGACTAATTGGCCATGTATGTACATTTGAAACGAATTGGCCACTTATACTTAGATAATTACCGCACATGATTCTTTATCCTCTTGGCTTTTGCACTTGATATTCACAGAGTCATATTTGGGATCAATTGCTCTCCAACACAATTAGCACCTCCTAAAGGCTAGCTAGTATTATGGCCGTCAACTTAACAGTTGGGATCAATTTTATGAGTACCGTGTTATAGTGACCTTGGCGCGTTTGTGGTATGGTTTATACCGCTCATTGTGTATCAGTATATACCTAAATTTTCATTCACACCCAGAGATTCTTTATAGTACTTTTTTATTTTATTTTTATACATGAAAGACGTACAACTATAGGTGTAAAACGTATTGGCCCAGCACAACCCAGCCCAACCAACGAAATCACGTGTTCAATGTGCTATGTGCCTTGATGTGTTGTGTCGGAGATTATGACGTGCCGTGCTAGAAGGCGTGCTATGCTGGGTTGTGCCAGAAAAATAAACGTGTTATGCCGTGCTGTGCACATTTATCTTATATTTTCCAATACAACTTTTTTCCAAATATTTAGGTATTATATATGGTATTATGAAAATAAGTCAACATAAAGATAATAAAATGTCAATAATTTGCTAGAATAATGGCGCTTTTGTGAAATATACACAAAATGTGATGTATTATGTCATATTTGTGTAGTATTTTATACATATTAGGACGTGCTTTCGTAACGTGTTGTGTTGTGCCGTGCCACTGCTTATCCGTGCCGCATGCCGTGCTGGGCTACTATACCGATTAGTTAAACTCATCCCATCCCGTAAAACTAACGTGTTGTGCCATGCTGGGCTAAGTCACATGCTAGGCTGGGTTGTGCTCAAATTTTAGCGTGCCGTGCTGGACCGTGTTCGTGCTGACACAAAACAATTTACAACTCTACCCATGATTACCTCTTTAGTGGAGTTGATGGGGAACCATTGAGCTTTAAGCTTGAACTCAGAGATTCTTTATTTTGTTTTTAGGTTGACGTAAACTTTTTGTGTATGGTTATGCCAGATCGGAGAATCAGTGGTATACTCAGGTGTAAGTTGAAATATTAATGTTTCTCATTTTGACCAAAGGACGGTAGAAAAAGCCAAAAAGAAAAAAGAAAAAAAACCAACATAAAATTACCAAAATACAAGTGTAAGGAAAATGTATATACTAAATACAAAACGTAAAAAATTGTTAATTCAGAATATTATTTTTTCCACTCATTTGAGCCCGTATCATTACTAGAATTGCTGCCAAGTATCCGATTATACCTGGATTAATTTTGGTTTTAATGAAATTGTTTTGAAATTAGGGCTTCTTGATGAAAATAATCTCAACGTTTGACATTTTTTACTTGATCCAATCATGCGTTTCACTTTAGGTTGTACTATTTTACTAGGTTAAATTTGGTCTTGAGTGAATTTTATAAAAGCTCTAGTTTCTCCTTGGACAATTTCTTAATTTTGTCATTGTTCAAAAGATATTCGACTCTTCCATCACATTTCTATACTATAAATTAGAAATGGTATCAAGTAATTCTTGATCTAAAAAAAAAATGTCCGACTTCTGATTCGGAAACATAAAAAATCATATATGTAAAAAAATTGAAAATACTCTCTGAATATATAAACACATTCATTTGCCGTTAACTGCATTTATCTGTAAGTATTTAACCTCTAAATGAATATCTTTTCCGGATCCAAAGGGTATTCATTTCTAAATGAATTTCTTCATTATTCTTTGTTTTCTAGGTTAGTTAGTAGATTACTTTAATTTTTATTATGTTTTCTACTTATCTACACCGTTTTGGTGGTTTTATCTACTCTTTTGAGATTTATTTTTGCTTTAATGGCGATTTTGGGTTATTGGGTTGGGTTCTAAGATCAATAGTGATGCTCTCCAACGACGAAATCTCCATCTTTGTTGTCTCCCACGACGAACTATTCATCGGAATCTTCATCATCAACTTATCCGGCAACAAAATCTTCATCGATGGTCTTTTTGACGACGGAAGCTTCATCACTATTTACAAGAGATTTGAGCAAATCACTCCTACTTTGAGAACATTTCTTTCTAAAGAAGAAAAAAAAATTAAATGGTTGGAATGTAATTCCGAGAAAAACCATCCTTCTTTTGATTTAATCGGATCTTATTCATACTTGTATTTTTCTTATTTTGGTAATCCTTCTCTTTCTCTTGAATTTCTCGGTATTGTACTCTTACGATATGTTCTTGTTACTTTGTATTCTCTTATTTTCGATCTTAAACTCATTGTAACCTTGATATCCCATTTATGAAAAGATTCATTGTTAGAAAAAAAAAGGTGAGGCACAAAAAAGGGGCTTACTATTTCTAATTTTAACCGGACGACGGTAAAAAGGAAATGACCGACTTACCGAAACACAAGTGTAAATACAAAATAAAGCGTAAGAAAAGGATAAAATTTCATCTCCTTCCATCTTGTCAAACTCTCTTTTTCACTCAGTTGAGCGGTTAACCGAAATAAAACTAATAAATTATGGGTATCGAGGGATCATTGATCACGAAAACTAAATCAGTCAAACATAGAAGACAAGAGATTAAAGTGGTTCGGCACTAACGCCTACGTCCACTGACAGAAACCCGCAGAATGAATTATATTGATCTCCAGACTTAGTGTTCTGGGATGTTTTACATTTACAAGATTGATCCTATTTATAGTTGATAGGATATGGACCTAGAAGATAAAGAAACAAACCATATCTTTGACTAGGTGAAACTTATCTATCTACATTAGAGGATTTACTAGCTGACTTGATCTTATAATCTAGAAGGTATTGTTAGAGACTTGGTCTTCTTGATCTATAATGCACCGTATATTCCAACACCCCCCACAAGTTGGACACGGAGAGAATTGAAGTGTGCAACTTGGACAACATCTTGAAAAGAAACTTTGTATACTTCGATAATGATATATGATCTTCTTTCACGGACCTTAGCGGCTGAACTTTATGAGCCGGCTTTCTCATGTAATTAAAGCCTGCAATTTGATTGTTCTTCTTCAATATCTTCCTCCATATCTTGTACTTGGACTTCGAAGATCACGCTTGAGACGAACTGGATCTTCAATTAAGACACACAATAATGAGGCAAAACGAGCATCGAACTGCTGAAACAGGTCTTGACTTGATTTTGAAATTTGCCTCGAGTGACAAATACGCTCAAAATATCTTTGCAGTTAAATGGCTTGGTTGGGATTGAAAAATATATAGGGTAAGTCAGTGAGTTGGCTTGACTGCAAATGTAAACAAATCCAAAAATGGTTTACAAACGTATGATATGAGAACTTATTCCTTTTGAATAAGGTTTGCTGTGATCATGGGATCAACCATGAGAAACTACTTATGATTGTAGTTAAAAAAGAAATGAGAGATTATACCAACAAGGATGATTATAAACAATTATTGGAATAAAATCAGTTTGGATGAGATGTAAAACGGATTTTGATTAAAAAATCAGATTTGATTAAAAGGAAACAACAGTTTAGATTCACAGAAACGATGCAGAGTTGATGACTGCCAATGCACATGATAAATATATATATATTTATATTTTTTTATAACCACATGAAGAATAAAACAGACATAAAATGATCATATAGAGATCAAAAGATAGATTAAATATCTCACAGGAGCAAGATGGGATATGGTCATATTGACATGAGATCACCAAAGATGACAGAGGAGGATTCTCAATCGAAAATGGTGTTGCGAGTTAATGATTTGATTAATCAATCAACAAACTTATAAGGTACGAAGACTTCATGTTCTGATACATGAACAATCAACAACAACGTACATCACTTTAGCTTTGTACCAGTAATGATTGGAGCAGTTCGGAATTGAAATTGCAAGTACTGGCAAGCTTTGCACTCAATGATTATTGCTAAACATGAAACACCTGCTAATAACTCCAAACAGTGGAGGAACTAAACCCTGAATTAGGTGTTGATAGAAATCGAAACAACCTTAGGTTATGTTCGATACCCAGAAACTCAGATAATGAGTTTGATTACAAAAAAAATAACAGTTAGTCCATGAGATATATTGTAACTGTTTAGGAGAGTTTTCTTGAATGAAAAATGATTTTCAGAAAGGTTCCGAGAAAATCCATAGAGAATGGATTATGATTGTGATGAATATATTCCCAAAAATATGGAACATGAGCAGGACAGAGTCGTATAGTTGATAACAACGATGACCCATAACGAAAGTTTAAAAAAATTGACTTCTTGAAGAACAACCAAAAAGGTTGTATGACTCATCTGAGTTAATGAGTTACTGAATTCCCATTGGTCATGGAAATTGATTAGAACCAATAAGTCAATTGATTTAGATACTATTGCATAGACTTGAGAGCATATATTGATGCGATCAATAGTTTTGCAAATAAGACAACACTCAAAAAAATAAATTAAACTTGATGAAAAATACCTTTAGTGCTAGAACCCACGAACTTATATGCAAGATCGTGACCAACTCTCTCTGTTGATTGCTTGAGAGAAGAAAGAGTATCGACTATTTTAGATTGGCAAAAAAAAAAAAAAAAAACGTTTGTTTATGCGAAAACCAAAATCTTAATTTTGTTGAGGAAGCGATTTGAGCGGATCTCCCCGCTCTGATACCATAATAAATTATGATATCGAGGGATCATTGATCACGAAAACTAAATCAATCAAACATAGAAGACAAGAGATTAAAGTTGTTCGGCACTAACGCCTACGTCCACTGACAGAAACCCGCAGGATGAATTAGATTGATCTCCAGACTTAGTGTTCTGGGATGTTTTACATTTACAAGATTGATCCTATTTATAGTTGATAGGATATGGACCTAGAAGATAAAGAAACAAACCATATCTTTGACTAGGTGAAACTTATCTATCTACATTAGAGGATTTACTAGCTGACTTGATCCTATAATCTAGAAGGTATTGTTACAGACTTGGTCTTCTTGATCTATAATGCACCGTATATTCCAACAAAAATGTTGGAATATTTTCAACGCCGCTAACCAAAGGGGGGTCCTGAAGGTTTTATTTGGCCGATAAAAGCCTGTTCGAAAATTTCGAATCCAAAAGACACCATTGATGTCTGTTGATGAAGGAACCTGACGTTTCGTGAATAGAAACATGTTGGCGAATAAAAAAAAAACCTATTCCCAACAGGTGCAAAACCCTTTATAAATAGCTTCTCCCAGTTTCGTTTAACATATAAGAAAAATCAATCTGTTTTCTCTATTTAAAAAAAAAAGCATCATCAGAAATCTCTTTGTGTGTTCTTGATTGAATCAAGGGGTACAAACCTTGAATTCAGTTTTCGTTGCAGGGCTTTTCATTGTATCCTGAAGGCAATATTTCGCATACCTGTTGTAATCGCCAATTGTTATTGGGAGGGTAGAAATATTTGTCTAAAAGAAATTTATACAAGCCTTGAAAGTTTTGGAGTGCAACACTTTCTTCTCTGTCATTCATCCTTTGTGAAACCCATTTTTTCCAACAGTTTTTAGACAAATATTTCTGGCAATGGAGGGTGAATCTTCGAATTCGAATGCTACTGCTCAATCTCTGCAAGTGATGAACCAAACCTTTACTCGATTGGAACGTTTTGATGGTGAAGGTTTTACCCGTTGGCAAGAGACTGTGAAGTTTTTCCTGATCACCATCAAGTTGTGGTACATACTTGAAGATGGATTGGAGGAAATTCCTGCTGCAACTGACAATGACACTGAGGAATTGAAGGCTAGACGAAAGCAGCGTCAGGAAGATGATTTCATGTGTCGTGGTCATATTTTGAATGCTCTGGACAAACATGTGTACAATGCACATCGGAGTATTGGGACTGCAAAGGGATTGTGGACTGCGCTTGACAACAAATACAAGATTTCTGAAGCAAGCAACAAGAAATTCCTGATTTGCAATTTCATGGATTTTAAGATGGTTGACAGTAAGTCAATCATTGCCCAGGTCAGTGAACTTTTACTCATAGTTAATCATCTTAAGGATGCTTGGAATTGATCTTGTTTCTGCGTTTGTTGTTGGGGTTATTATTTCTCGTCTCCCCCCTTCTTGGAATGGTTATAAGAAGAAACTTAAGCATGCTGAGACTGACTATGATTTAGAGGCCTTACAACGTCATCTTCGCATAGAAGAGGACTCTCGTAAGCGAGAACTTAAGGATAGTCCACATTCTGAAAACCATTCTAAGGTGAATAGCGTAGAAGAATCTAAAACACCGAATTCCTTGAAACCTAAGAATGATACTCAGTTTAAGAAGCATCCCAACAAGAAGAGTAAGAAGAAGGGCGCTGCGGCCCTTGCTACTTCTGTGACAAACCCGGCCATTTTGCTCGTGACTGTCGTCTCAAAAAGAAACAACAGCAGAACCAGAAAAAGGAGGCAAATATGGTCGATGACAAACTTGTGATCGTGGTGCAAGCCGCCAATGCTGTTGCTGAAACTGGGGGTGGATGGTGGTACGACAATGGTGCAACCATCCATATCTGTAAGGATAGAAATCTTTACAAGACATACGAACCGGTTAGTGGAGAAGGAAACGATGTTGTCTCCGCAAACGGTCAACGCAGCAAAGTTATTGGGAAAGGCACTGTTGAACTCTCGTTTACTTCGGGAAAGACTGTGACTCTTACTAATGTTTTACATGTCCCTGACATCGTGAAGAACCTTGTTTCCGGCGACCTTGTTATGAAGGCTGGATTCAAGACGACCTATGAGTCTAATAAGTTTGTGTTGTCCAAAAATGGTGTGTTTGTTGGACAAGGATATGCTTGTAATGGGATGATTAAGCTTAATTTAATAAATAATGGTTCTGCTTATATTGTTGACTCTGTTAATTTATGGCATGGTAGATTAGGGCATGTGAATTATGGTTCTCTTAGAAACATGAATCGATTAGGCTTGATTTCTGATTGCAATTTTGATCATGCTTCTAAATGTGAAATATGTGTGCAAGCAAAGATAACTAGAATTTCCCATAAGTCTGTAGTACGAAATTCTTCCTTACTTGAATTAGTACATAGTGATGTGGGTGATTTGCATGGTTCTGCCACTCGTGGTGGAAATAAGTATTATGTCACTTTTATAGAAGATAGTACTAGATATGCTTATACATATTTAATGAAATCTAAGGATGAAGTCTTTGATAAATTTAGGATTTATAAAGCAGAAGTAGAGACACAATTAGAGCACAAAATTAAGATTTTACGTTCTGATCGTGGTGGTGAATACTTTCCTACTGAATTTAATTCCTTTTGTCAAGAGCATGGTTTAGTTCATCAACGTACTGCACCTTACACACCTCAACAAAATGGTATGGCTGAAAGGAAAAATAGAACTTTGATTGATATGGTTAATTGCATGCTTATAAGTTCTGGTTTGCCTAATTCTTTGTGGGGTGAAGCTATGTTGTCTGCATGTTATATTTTGAATAGAATTCCTTTGAAAAAGAAGAGTGTTTCTCCTTATGAGTTGTGGTTTAAGAGGAAACCAAACTTGAGAAGACTTAAAGTCTGGGGTTGTTTAGCATATGTTCGAAAGCCTGATCCCAAAAGACCAAAGTTGGGAAACAGGGCTTATAAATGTGCTTTTGTGGGATACTCTCTTAATAGTATCACCTACAGATTTATAAACCTTGACACTTTTGAGATTATAGAATCTGTAGATGTGGAATTCTTTGAGAACTTAAATAGGAACAGTTCTCAAATGCAACCCATGGAGAATCCATTGTTACCTGATCTAGAACCTATGGAGATTGATAACAATGATGAAAATCCCTCTCCTACTCATGACAATGATATTTCAGTGCCTACTGAAGATATCGAACCTAGAAGGAGTAAGAGAGGAAGGATTGAGAAAAAGCCTGATCCAAACTTTATTTATTACCTTGTAGAGGCAAATAAGAATAGAATTCTTAGTGTTAACCAGTATGTTATGCATACTGATGATGACCCTAAAACTTATGCTGAAGCCATGAGTTCTAGAGATGCAAATTTCTGGAAAGAAGCCATCAATGATGAAAAGCATTCGCTTTTGACTAACGGGACTTGGGTATTAGTAAATTTACCTCCTGGTGCTAAAGCAATAGGAAGTAAATGGATATTCAAGAGAAAGTTGAGAGCTGATGGTGAAGTTGATAAGTTTAAGGCAAGGCTAGTTGCCAAGGGTTATAAACAAAGACATGGTATTGATTACTTTGATACATATGCTCCTGTTGCCCGCATCTCATCCATTCGTTGCTTGATTGCACTTGCTTCTATTCATAAGTTGGTTGTGCATCAAATGGATGTCAAAACTGCTTTTCTAAATGGGGATTTAGAAGAAGAGATATATATGGAACAACCTGAAGGTTTCATATTACCAGGCCAAGAGAAGAAAGTTTGCAAGTTAGTGAAATCTCTCTATGGTTTGAAGCAAGCCCCTATGCAATGGCATGAGAAGTTTGATAAAGTAGTTTTGTCATATGGTTTTGTGGTGAATGATGCGGACAAATGTATCTATAGTAAGCATGATAGTTCTGGTTGTGTGATTCTCTGTTTGTATGTTGATGATATGTTAATCTTTGGGTCTGACATATCTGTTGTGGAAGAAACAAAGAAGTTTCTTAGTTCTAACTTTGATATGAAGGATTTAGGAGAGGCTGATGTAATCTTGGGAATTAAGATCCTAAGAAAGGGAGATGAGTTGGTTTTAACTCAATCTCATTATATTGAGAAATTTCTCAAGAAATATGGTCACTTTGATGACAATCCAGCACCTACTCCTTTAGACCATACTATCAAGTTAATGAAGAACACCGGCCGTACTCATGCTCAACTTGAGTATTCTAGTGTTATTGGGAGTCTTATGTACGCTATGCATTGCACAAGACCGGACATAGCCCAAGCCGTGGGAATATTATGTCGTTTCTCAAGTAATCCAGGATATGAACACTGGAAAGCAGTTTCAAGAGTTATGGCTTACTTGAAAGGAACAATAAATTTTGGTTTGCATTACCAAGGCTATCCCGCTGCACTAGAGGGGTACAGCGATGCTAACTGGAACAATGTAGAATCAAATTCCAAGTCAACTTCTGGATGGATTTTTACATTAGGGGGTGCTGCTGTGTCTTGGAGTTCCAAGAAGCAGACTTGTATTTCTGATTCAACAATGTTGTCAGAATTGATAGCTTTAACTGATGCATGTAAGGAGGCAGATTGGCTTAGAAACCTACTTATGGAAATTCCTTTTTGGAAGAAGCCAACTCCGGCGGTCTTGATTAATTGTGATAATCAAGCTACAATCTATAATGTCTCTAATAAGACTTATAATGGAAAGTCTAGACATGCAAGTCTTAGACACTACATGGTTAGGCAACTACTCAAGGGGGAGTAGTTACGGTTAACTTTATTGAATCAAAGAGGAATTTGGCAGACCCATTTACGAAAAGTCTACCAAGTTCAGTGGTTTCAATAAAAAGGAAAGAAATGGGACTAAGGTCTGTGAAGGAAGTTTGATCTCCCATAGCAGAAACCCAACCTATGTTTTGAAAAGGATAAACAAGGTTCAATGTGGTACCAACAAGTTATGGATGTGGATTATGGAGCACTAATATAAAAACTTCCCATTTCTTATTAGTGCTGGTTTCTGCAAGAAAATAGGATGGATGTAAATCCTTAATGAGTCTATGATTAGTAAAAGGTGTATCGCAGAAACACCTTCGAGACTTACCTATATGAGTATGGAAATAAGGCCGTTTCCTAAGAGAAGAAGACCGTTCTCTAAAGAAGACTCATGAACAAGGATATAAGCACATGGCCATTAACGTGCTTGGCTACAGAACACATGATTTTATGAAATCAATATGTGTGGAGACTCCGGTTTTATCATAAGGGGTACTTGGTTCAAGACTGGTTTCACCATAGAACCTCGATAAGGCTTTGAGTTTCTTACACTAAGTGAAGGTTCAAATCCAAAAATACCTATCATTTATGTGTTGATTTCAACGATGATGCTTAGTCTCAATTGTGCTTGAACTACGTTGGCTTGATCCCACTCGGGTACGTAGGCAGTCACTTCGGTGATGCAGTCACTCTGATTTAAAAGTTTTAACTTTGTTTTATGGTTTTTGAAAATAGGGGGAGAATGTTGGAATATTTTCAACGCCGCTAACCAAAGGGGGGTCCTGAAGGTTTTATTTGGCCGATAAAAGCCTGTTCGAAAATTTCGAATCCAAAAGACACCATTGATGTCTGTTGATGAAGGAACCTGACGTTTCGTGAATAGAAACCTGTTGGCGAATAAAAAAACCTATTCCCAACAGGTGCAAAACCCTTTATAAATAGCTTCTCCCAGTTTCGTTTAACATATAAGAAAAATCAATCTGTTTTCTCTGTTTCAAAAAGCATCATCAGAAATCAGAAATCTCTTTGTGTGTTCTTGATTGAATCAAGGGGTACCAAACCCTTGAATCAGTTTCGTTGCAGGGCTTTCATTGTATCCTGAAGCAATATTTCGCATACCTGTTGTAATCGCCAATTGTTATTGGGAGGGTAGAAATATTTGTCTAAAAGAAATTTATACAAGCCTTGAAAGTTTTGGAGTGCAACAATTTCTTCTCTGTGTCATTCATCCTTTGTGAAACCCATTTTTTTTCCAACAAAAAACCCTAGAGATAGCATCGACATAATGAATCAGAAAGTTGGTGTTAGAAATGAGTCGTAATGAATCAGAAGTTATTCTTCCTACAACAATGGATTTACCTCGGCTCAAATTTTTGTCGCTTAGTTCGTTTTTTGTTGGGGATGGAGATTCGATTAGTATACTTATCTCAAGCTGTCCAATTCTTGAATCACTGATCTTGAGAGATATTTTGATTAGAGATGGCTATGATATGGATATTAATATTGAGTCTAATGAGCTGAAGCACTTAGAAGTTATCAATAATGACAGCGATTGGTGCCATGATAACGTGCCAAGATCATCAAGTTATCGACTCCGAATTTGACATCATTAGTTTGCAAAAATTACATGGTACAAGAGTATTTCTACATAATGTCTCTTCTCTAGTAACTGTTGATATTGAAATTGTTAATGACGAACCTTGGGATAACAACGATTTGGAAATTTCCGAAGAATATCCTAAGCGTATGATAAAATTCATCAGTGCATTTCATAATATACAGGAGCTAACAATTTCCTCAGCTGTATTCCTTCAGGTTTGGTCTCGTCTTAGCCATATTGGTTACAAACTCTCTTTTTTCTTTGTTGAATCTAATATGGGTAACCATTGTTACATAGTCATTCTACTACAAAATTCTATTGTTTACTTTTCCATGTTTTCAACCATATTACACATCTGCATACATGCGAATCGCTCAGTACTCTTTTACCATTGTGAGTAAATTGTTTGAAGATAATTTTGTACAAATACTCGTATTGGTGATACAATAAAGCTTCTCATTAGGTTGTTGTTACTCACTGTTTGGATTCCTGTTCATCCGTGCTGATTGATTGACTTCCAATCTGGGGTCACTCAACATCTAAGATGGTGGGTTTCATTATAGAAGCTTAATGGAATGTTTACAAACGTTAGAAATGGGAGCGTCAACTTGTAACCTTGTAGTATAACCAGCCTTTTAAGAGTGCTTCTTCAACTAGGTCCTTGCAGTTAAATAGTTGTTCTTCTACTTTCAGCCTTGTTGGATATGTTGGAAATTCTTATAATTTTGACGTTGAACTATAAGAACATAGCGGCGTTGCTCGTGTAGAGCTCCTAGAACTCTAGTGAAGAAGATGTGAAGCAAGACTTGGTGGTTTCTTAACCTTTCTCTTCTATTGAAATGAATTGTTTCTTGCTTGCTTACAAATGAATACATGAAATGCCTATTTATAGGCTTGGTACAACCGACCCTCTTAACTCTAGAAGCTTCTATAGCTATCTAGTCTTACGGACTCTCTATAAGACCTACTAACGTTTCTTTCACATGTTTTACGTTATGGTACTTGACCGACTCACATTCTCTAGAACAATCTGGTAGCAGTTATGCTAGGACATACTTAATTGACTCTATCAAATGACTTTACTAATTTAACCAACTCTAGTACGTTCTAGAGTGCCCGTTTTCAACATTTTTCTTCACTTGTCTAGAACATTCTAGACTATTACAAATTACATGTTCTAACAGGATACTGCCTCAGTGCAGCATTGTCCAAATACTAATTTTTTCTATCATTTATCAAGGTTCTCGCGGGAGCTCCAGACTTGATAGAGGGCCGATTTCCTCAATTTCGTAATCTTCGATGTTTGCAGTTGACTACATGGTTTACAAGACGCTGCTTGGCCACAGTAACAACCTTACTTAAAAGCTGTCCTTGTATAGAATCTCTTTATCTTACATCTGCGAAGGTAATAACTAGACTCTTTAAATCGTATTTAATCTTTAAGGAACTATTAAAAGATCACAAATGTTTTACCATTGATTACTGTAATATCTTGGATGTAGTGGCACTTCATAGCCGACAAAGATGATGGTGCAGTTGAATTATCAGTGTCATGTATTATGCCTCACCTCAAGCGTCTTGAAATTAGAGAAGTTAAAGGGTGTGATGCCGAAGTCAAATTTCTAGGACTTTTGCTGATGATTGCCCCAGTACTGGAGGAAATAGTTTTGTCTTTGGACGCATCAAGCTCAGCAGACACAGCAGGCTCATCTGATAGATTGAAACTTGCGAAGAAGTTGAGTGTGAAGCTGAGGTCACTTCCAAGATCTTCGCCAAGTTTGGCAATGATCGTCTTGTAGGCTTACTAAATGTTAGTTACTGTGAAGATGCTCTTATGTTTTTCTTTACAGATCCTTTTGAAATGATGCTGTCTATATACAAGTTCTCTAAGGCTTGTTGAAATTGAATTCTCCTGTTCTTTCTAAGCAACCTTTAACCCTTCATGGAAAGATGGATTATTCGTATGGTGGTTAGTTAGTGCGAGCTTTACAAAGAGATGGGTAATATTTAACTAAAATTCACAGTGAAAGTGAACAAATAAAAAGTCCAACACATGTAATGTAATAACTACTGTTCATTCAGTGAAGTCACTGTCTTCCCCTTAAGAATTAATATCTATGGAAAGCATTCATTAAATGGAATATTTTTTGAACACAAAGAGTTTTTAATGTACGTGCAGGGGTGGAGCCACATTGAGAGTTTTTAATATTTTTTGCATAGAGTTTTTAATATCTATGCAACTGCACCCCTCAAATGCGAGCTCCCAAGCCTAATTTGAACTAATTTATCCCCTTCCTAGTCATTTTAACCCTTATGCACCCTCTAAAATATGTGTTGATTGGTCACTTGGCCACTTATTTTTCGATTCCCGGCTCTGCCCTTGTGTACGTGATGGACTAAATAATCTCCCCCTTAAACCTCCCACTTATTTTTCGACTTCCGGCTCTGCCCTTGTGTACGTGATGGACTAAAGTGGTGGACTAAATAATCTCCCCCTTAAACCTTCCCTCTCGGCCACTCTTACTCCGGATATTTGTTGGGCTTTGGCGGACTAACCTAATCAAACCCGTAGACTAACATAATTAACTTGGTGGACTAACTTTACAAGTTTTATTTTCCTAAGGGGGCTTTTACTAATTAAGAGAAAAGGGGTGTGTGTATTTTTGAATAATCTCATTTTTCACTTATTCAGCCATTTCATTTTACCGTGATTGATGAGTGGGTAGGTGTGACGTTCTTCTGCTTGAGTTGAAACATGAAAGAATTTCGCGAAGAGCCAGAAGGGCCAAAGCACAATAAGTTTACCCATCAACAAAGCAAAGCGCATGCAAGAATGACCTTATTGTCATGGAAGCCAGAGGCGAAAGAAATATAGGATAACGTTTTTCTAACAAACTGGTAGCGAAAGGATAATCGTCTTTCTTTCTTTTTTTCATACCGAGTATCAATACAATTTCTTATTTCCAGGTGAAGCCTCAAAAGAGTTGCCAATGACGGATTTCCCGTCACAGACTGAATTAAAGAGCTAAAAATGTTCCCATCTAGGCACCTTTGGAAGGCGAGGAGTGTGACAACGTAGACGTTTCCCCGGTCTTACAGCCAGGGCTAGCTCCGTTTGATTCTATTAGATGTATACAAGCCATGTATAGTTTCAGCAATTGTGATGGCACGAGCTGCACCTGCTATCCAAGTTTTTAGGAGTATAGTCCAACTTTGTTGTATCCAAATCTGTTGTAATCCGAGTCATATGTATTCTCAGTTATTGTATGAAGTCTTGTAACAACCCTGTAAACTAGCTCTATCAGTTAGATTAGGTTTTGAATCATTCCCTTGTAACTTATATAAATACTGAATGAAAGGACTCGTCTCTGCAGTTGTGTGAGACCATAAACTACTTCTTTAGAATCTTTGATGGTATCATCTTGATCCATCCTAGGACCTAATTCATCTTCCGCATAATTTTTTTCTCCGCACAATGGTGCATCAATTTTCTCAACACCACCTGAAAGCCCTCATCATCAACCCACACATGACACTACATCCATTCCAACTTCAGGAAACCCTAGAATATCTGATCCATATATCATACATCCCAGTGATAATCCGGCCACTGTGTTGTTTTCTCCATTGTTGCAGGGCGACAATTATGGATCTTGGGTACGAGGAATCACCAAAGCTCTCAATGCCAAAGGAAAACTTGGGTTTGTGGATGGTACCTCCCTCCTCCCCTGATGAACTTGCTTACCAGTGCTGGAAGAGGTGTGATGATTGGTGGGGAGTTGGCTTCTGAACTCATGCCAACCTGACATCCGGGCAAGCTGTTTATATGCTCCTTCATCCCATGCAATATGGAAGGATTTACAGGTGAGATTTTGTATCTCTAATGCGCCTATCTTATTTAGATTGAAATCTGCTATTGCTGCCATCAGACAAGAATCGATGTCAGTATCTTTGTATTACACAAAAATCAAGACACTGTGGGATCAATATGATTCACTTGTTGCTGTCACTGAGGTGTGTATTTGTGGAGCTGGCAAGTCATTGATTGAACGCTTAGAACGTGACAGAGCCATGGAGTTTCTTCAAGGCTTGCATGATAGGTTTTCTAATCTCAGAAGTCAGATTCTGCTCATGGATCCATTCCCCACTGCTCTCCGTATCTTCAATATGGTGCAGCAGGAAGAAGAACAACAACATATCACTGTCAGTCCACTTCCAACATTGAGTCTGCTGCTCTCAACGTCAATCGTCAGGCTCCATCCACTGCTCGTGCATCTACCAGTCATAACAAGCGACCTAGACCACACTGCGATTATTGTAACCGGCATGGTCATGTGCGTGACAGATGCTATCGTTTACATGGTTTTCCATCGTCTTCTGCCCACCTGCCGTTTCTGCAAACACTACTGCTATTTCCCAGGACTCTCTCTGCTCAACATCCTGTTGTCCGGCCTTTTCAGCTGAGCAGTACTCCACGTCTTCTTGCTTTGATTAATCCACCATCTGAAGATGTACAATGGAACCGCGTGTTAACTTTGCTGGTAAATTATTCACTACCTCTTCTTTTTTGAACCATGGTTTGTCGATACTGGTGCTACTCACCACATCTGTAATTCCTTATCATATTTCACCTCTTATTCACCTGCTACCTCCTTAATCCTTAATTCAAATGCAACTTCCTGACGGCACATACTCAACTGTCAAACACATTGGTGAAGTAGTTCTCACCACTCTAAAGTTATCAATGTTCATCATATTCCGAACTTCAAATTCAATCTATTGTCTGTAAGTCAGTTGACTCGGGCATTGAATTGTGTTGTACTTCTCACCCACAATTCTTTTATCTTTCAGGACCTGTCAACGAACACAGTGATTGGTCGGGGTGAACTTCATGAGGGATTATATCGTTTCGGGTCTCTTCATCTCCAACAACATCGCACAAGTTTTTTTCAATAAAACGGCATTAGACATTTGGCACTGTCGTCTTGGCCATCCTAGTTTAGAACGTTTTAAATTTCTATGTACCAAGCATGACTATATTAAGTCTACTTTTCATCTTCCTGCGATGTATGTCCTCTGGCTAAACAGACTCGTTTATCTTTTAATAAAAATGTTATTTCTTCTACAAGATGTTTTGAACTCATACACTGTGACATATGGGGTCCTTTTTTCACTCCATCTTAATGGTGCAAAGTATTTTCTCACCATTGTTGACGATTTTTCTCGCTGCACCTGGGTGTATCTTATGCACACCAAGGGAGAAACTTGTAAGTTTATCAAGTTTTTTTCGCGTCATGTTATTACTCAATATTCTCACAAATTACAATCCATTTCTACAGGTAATTCTCTACCTTATTTGCCAGTTTTACAGCGTATCCAATCTGATAATGGGTCTGAATTTTTGTCCACTGAATTTCAGTCTTGGGTTAATGATAATGGCATCCATCATCAACGCAGCTGTGTCCATACTCCACAGCAAAATGGCATAGTCGAACGCAAACATCGACATTTGCTTTCTGTTGCACGTGCTCTTCGTTTCCAAGCAAATTTGCCAATCTGTTACTGGGGTGAATGTATTCTTACAGCTGCATATCTTATTAATAAGATGCCAACTCCGGTTCTTTCAAAACGATCTCCTCATGAGGTACTGATAGGTACTTCTCCTAATTATCGTAATCTTCGAGTTTTTGGTTGTCTCTGCTATGCTCGAAATGCTCACATTCGAACAAATTTGATTCTCGTGCTAAACCGGGTATTTTCTTGGCTATCCATATCATCATAAAGGTTTTATCATATTGGATTTAGATACAAATCTACTTATATCTCGTGATGTCGTTTTTCATGAACATGTTTTTCCTTTTAAAGATGCTCACATTTCACTCCTGATTTTTTTAAACCTGCACCTTCAGAGGACACTTACTTTGATGGTCCTCCTATTTGCTCCTCGCAGTTTCCAACAGTCACGCCTGTTGCTTCTTTACCTGCTGCTGACCACCAGATGCATTCTCCACATGTCAGTTCTTCTCAGTCCACACAGCATGTATTTCATCAGATGTTACTGCACTGACTCTAATACTGCATCATCTTTGCCCTTGTCTACTGACACTTCATTCATAATTCTTCTTTGCTTCTACTGATCCTGCGCCTGCTGCTCCTTTGCGCAGATCCACTCGAGCACATCACCGGCCAAGCCACTTGAAGGATTTTATATGTTCGTAACACCGAGTTCATCTCGTTCTTCTCACCCTCTGACAAATTTTATTTCTTTTAATCAATTTACTCCACAACATCGTGCATTCCTCTCATCTGTCATCACTAACGATATCCCCCGCTCTTTTACGGAAGCTATTAAAAATCCAAATTGGAAAGCTGCCATCGTCAACGAGCATACTGCCCTTCACAACAACGATACATTCACTCTCACTACTCTCCCACCTGGCAAGACGGCTGTTGGCTGCAAATGGGTATTTAAAATTAAATACCGTTCAGATGGCACGATTGAACGCTACAAAGCACGTCTCGTAGCTAAAGGTTACACACAACAGGAAGGTATTGATTACCACGACACTTTGCTCCTGTTGCTAAACTTGTTACTGTTCGTGTTTTATTATCTATAGCCTCTATTCATAATTGGCCTCTTCATCAACTTGATGTTAATAATGCTTTTCTTCAAGGTGATCTTGTTGAGGATATTTATATGAAACTTCCTCCTGGATTTCAGAAAAAGGGGGACGATCGTGTTTATAAGCTCAATAAGTCCATATATGGACTTAAACAAGCCTCTCGCCAATGGTTTGCTAAATTTTCCACTGCCCTGCTTAATGCAGGTTTTTGTTCAATCTCGTGCAGATTATTCTCTTTTCACTTTTCATTCTGGCATGGTCTCTATTTATGTTCTAGTTTACGTTGACGATATTATCATCACAGGTAACAATGATTCTGCTATACGTAGTCTCAAACGTACCCTAGAATCTCAATTTTCCTTAAAGAATCTTGGTCGTCGTCTCCATTTTCTTGGGCATTGAAGTATCCAGATCTCCCAAGGGTATTCTTTTGTGTCAACGCAAATATATTCTTGACATTGTTGATGATTCTGGTCTCTTAGGTTCCAAGGTTTCTCCCTCTCCAATGGAACAACATCTTAAACTCCTTCCTTCCTCTGGTGACCCTCTACCTGATCCTAGTATTTATCGTCGCCTAATAGGTCGACTTCTTTATCTTCAAGTAACTCGTCCTGACATTACTTTTTCTGTCAATTACTTGAGTCAATTTATGCAACACCCATGTTCTGGTCACTTGGATGCTGCCCATCGTGTAGTTCGTTACCTTAAGGGTACTGTTAATCATGGACTTTTTCTTTCTGCCTCCAGTACTTTATCTCTTGCAGGATATACCGACTCTGATTGGGCAGGTTTCCCTACTACTCTCGATCTACCACAGGGTATTTTACAATGCTGGGAAATAGTCTCATTTCTTGGAAATCCAAGAAACAACCAACTGTTTCCCAATCTTCTGCTGAGGCAGAATATCGGGCTCTCGCCAAGCTAACATCCGAACTGCAATGGTTACACTATTTGTTCACTGATCTTCGTATCCAAATTTCGACACCCATTCCAATTTATTGCGATAATCAAGCTGCCATCCATATCTGAAAATCCAGTTTTTCATGAACGGACGAAACATATTGAAATCGACTGTTATTTTGTTCGTGAGAAACTTCTCTCTGGTCTCATTAAACCATTATATTCCGTCTGCGGCACAATTGGCAGATATTTTCACCAAGCCACTTGGGGTGGATTCTTTTCGACGTCTTGTCAGCAAGTTGGGCATTTGTACAGACTCTCCCCATGCTCCAACTTGAGGGGGGGTATTAGACGTATACAAGCCATGTATAGTTTCAGCAATTGTGATGGCACGAGCTGCACCTGCTATCCAAGTTTTTAGGAGTATAGTCCAACTTTGTTGTATCCAAATCTGTTGTAATCCGAGTCATATGTATTCTCAGTTATTGTATGAAGTCTTGTAACAACCCTGTAAACTAGCTCTATCAGTTAGATTAGGTTTTGAATCATTCCCTTGTTAACTTATATAAATACTGAATGAAAGGACTCGTCTCTGCAGTTGTGTGAGACCATAAACATACTTCTTTAAAATCTTTGAGATTCCATTACTGATACTGCTGTAGAAAGTGCCAATGCGGTCCATGTTCTATTAGAGTGCATGATCTAATTTGTCCTTTATACTTCCGTTCCTTTGTATTTTTTGATTTGTTTACAATCTTTCTTTTCATTTGTCTAAAATTCAAGGGACCGTAGATAAATGATTTACAGAAGCAGTTAATGTAATTTTTCCAACAAATGCTAACATACACATACACTACAGCACGTGAACCAAACCATATTATATAGTAGTCTTTGTTTCTCTTTGGTTTATGCACTTGTGATATTCACAGAGGCATATTTGGGATCATTTGCTCTCTACGAGCAACCACAGTCGACGAACAAAACCAAAAAATTGGACTAGATATCAACCACTATGGAACGGACTAAAGATCAAAAACTAGACTAAAACCAAACCATATTTGGTCTTTAGTTTGGTTTTGGTGGAGCGTAAATTAGGACTACGCCAGAAATGAGACGCAAATCTTACTTGCGTTCGATGTGGGGCGGAATTTAGGACTACATTCGAAATTCAGGCGCAGATTAAAGTTGCGCCCATATGGAGTGAAGCCTAGACATCAGGCTCAGTTTAAAGTTGCGCCCCACCTCAAGCGTTAGCATATCATTACGCTCCACCAAATTTACTCCTCCACCATAACGTCGCACCACGGACTAAATCCATTCCTTTTAGTTTTTTTTTTGGGTTTTACTCTTTAGTTATGGTCGCACCACTGCAGTTGCTCTAATACAATTAGCACCTCATAAAGGCTAGCTAGAACATAAAGGCTAGCTAGAATTATGGCCGTCAACTTGACAATAATTTGGGATCAATTTTATGAGTACCATGTTATAGTGACCTTGGCACGATTACATATTTAGATTTTCATTACCATCCGGAAGACATTCTTTATGTAACCTGATATAGGGGCAAAGATTTTTATTAGAGGGGCTAAACCTAATAGGATAAAAAGGGTCATTACATGGTAATTTCAAGTGCCCCTATAAAAAAAACTGAAACTGACTAATTAACCCTTACATAGTTTAGTGTTGATAATCTACTTCGATGTTAATTATTAAGTTCCACTTCAATTAACTCTAAATCCAAACAAAATCAGATTTTAGAGTTTCAAAAAAAAGAAAAAGTTGGGAGGAGAAGGTCAATCTCAAACAATAGAAGAAATTAACCAACAAAGTGAAGAACCGGGGCCTGAAAATGACCAGATATACTTCTAAATTAGTCTCATATAGTTTTTTTTTGCTCAAAGTTATCTAAAATATGTAAAAAATTCAAACCGGGGCCTGAAAATGACCAGATATACTTCTAAATTAGTCTCATTTTAGTTACGGATCGTAAAATATGAACTACCAACCGTAACTGGTTAAATTTGAGGAAAACCCAATCGTAAAACCAGTTACGGTTCGTAAACTAAAATGGTTACCAACCGTAACAGTATTTATGGTTCATCTCGAATTTTAGTTATGAACCGTAATTGGTGACCTTTATGAACTCTGGGTTCCAAGGTTATTTACGGTTCGTAATTCTGGTATCGACATCAACCGTAAGTTCACTTACGGTTGGAAAGAAAAATGTAACTGAATAAAATTCTCAGATATAAGAACATACGGTTGGTAATTGAACTATTACCAACCGTAACAACACCATAATCTCCGGCTACTGTTCGTAATTGAGTTAAAATCAACCGTAACTCACATAAACCCAGAGATTTCAATTTCAATTTCATCTAAAATCCTAATTTTTGATAGAAATTAAACTTAAATCGGACAAAATAAACTAAACCCTAACTGGATTTTTCACAACAAAGCTCATATAAGTCATTACACTACACTTGATAATTTTTCGAATCGCCGATCAATCGAAGACGATGAAATTTTCAGTTTTAATGGAGGTAACAGTTGATGGGAGGAGGGGAAGAGAAGAAAAAGGAAAACAGATTTTCAATTTAGCTTTGGTTTAGGTTAAAAAATGGGAAGGGCAATCTAGACAATTAACAATACCATTTGGACATCCCTAACCAACTAGAGGGACATTAGTATCCTGATTCAGCCCCTCTAACAAAACCTTTGCCCCTATAACATGTTATTTCTTTATTTAGATGGAAAGTATTTGTTATGGTTATGCTGGACCGGAAAATCACTGGTATATACTCGGGTGCAAGTTGAATATTGACGTCACTCAATTTGACCGAAGGATGGTAAAACAAAGCGAAAACAAAGAACATAAAAGTCACCGAAACACAAGTGTAAGAAGAATGTAAACCGAAATGCTATCTTGAGTTCTTCTTTATGCCCTACTCTTTGTCCAATCCGACGTGGTCAGAATGATGCGTCTAAAATCATGTATGTCTTTTTTTTTCTCTTTCTTCCTTGTACTTAGGCTACGTCCTATGGTGTGCTAATCTAATATGTAGATTGGCATCTAGGGAAACCTCCCAAGTCCTATGACAGTGCCAATCTAGCATATTAGATGCGCTGAATAATTCAACGCAAAATAGATTTAGGCTGCTAGGCTCAATCATTTAGCGAAAAGTAGATTTAGGTTGCGATGAATGGTTTAGCGCAACCATCTCAGCCGTCAGATCAAAAATAAATCTAGATGCGCTGAATCATTCTGAAAAAAAGTGATTTTGATTGCGCTGAACCATTCAACGCAACTATCTCGCCACTACATGTGAACAATTGCTAGGAGAGAGAACCACTGTTAACAAATAGACAATGCTTTTTATTGAACTGCAACACTTATTGGCTAATATAGCATAGCAGCTAAATCTAGCCCATTGGACTTAGTCTTACAGCTATCATCTCTTCTTTCCTCATAAAAACAGACCTTCCCTGTTGAAAAAATGTTAGATCATATTTGTATCTTTTACAATCCTAATTTAAATGAGAAGATCATCCTGATTGAAATTCATGGGACGACCAAATTGAAGAAATTGACAGTAAAGCTCATTAACCTTAGACTCCATGACACTTTTAGTTCACTGATTTTGGAAATCCAAATTTTGATTTCAGAATTGTATGTGTTTATTAGACTTTACCTATGAATTTTTAAGATATAAGATGTAACTAGAGTCAAATTAAAAATATTAATACCCTCCAATTCAAGATCCCATACAGAATTTATTTGAGGTGCATATAAGGTTGATTAAGTATTCATTGATTTTAAGGGTTTAAATGCGGATTTGAAATAAGAGTTTGTTAGAAAAGAAGAAATAAAAGGTGGATCGTTAAATATTTCATAGTAAAACCTATATAAATTCATGAGTTTTGATATTTTCTTACGGAGTTTCTAAACTTGGGAGGTTGAGTTTATAAAACCAAGCATCATTTCAAATTTTATCTGAGATTTAAATGAAGATGAAGAAGGTGGTGGTCGTTGCCGATTCAGAGGGTATCTGGAGATGCATAGTTTGATGATATTAAGTTAGTCTCTATTTACGGGTGGTGGTTCATGGTGTTATTGGTTCACCTTTTGGGTCTATACTTGTTCAGATCTGATGATCTTGTTTGATAAATATTGTTAAAAATAATAACAAAAATGTAGAGTATCACGTGAAAAATAAGGAAGACGGAGGAAACTCAAGACCATAAAAAAGAGATGAGAGAATCACGTGATTCCTTTCCTTAATTACGTGGACATCTCTTTTCAACCTAAGATAGCCACGTCGGATTGGGCACAGAATAGGGCGTAAAGGAGGACTTAGAATACCATTAATTTCTGTATACATACTAAATGCAGTGTAAAACAATTGTTAAAAAAGAGTCGAATTTCAGAAACCTTTGACTATATATCATCATTGTTGTGAAGTATTTGATTATATACTTTCATCAATTTCCATAACATCAGAATTTACCTCAAAGTCACCATATCAGCTTATCAGGTAATAATTCTATCTGGATTATCACTATTAGCTTATCAGGTAATTTCTGTCTGTGTTAATTTTAGTTTGAATGAAATTGTTTTTAAATCTAGGGCTTCTTGATGAAAATAATCTCAACGTTTGACATTTTTTACGTGATTCAATTCATGTGTTTCACTTTAGGTTGTACTATTTTACTAGGTTAAATTTGGTCTTGAGTGAATTTTATAAACAACATAGTCTGTGTGTAGGCGATTACGTAACTTTGTCATTTTCGTTAGTATAGTTCAAAAGATATTCGACATCCATCACATTTCTATGATATAATTAGATATGACATTAAATAATTCTTTACTTTTTAAAAAAATTTATCCAATTCTGATTCAGAAACATCAAAATCATACATGTAAAAAACTAAAAATATATAATAAAAAATGAATATATTGTTCATTTACGACAAATATATAACCTCGAAAAAAGAATTTTTTTCGATCTAAAGGGTCTGTTTGGGAGTTTGGAATTAGATAACATAGCCTAGGACAATGTATCTTAATATAATTTAATTTATGATAACCTTGAGAGTGATCAGTTTTGGTGTTGTTTGCCTAAAATTCTAGCCAGTTTTAGGTTAACTCTATTTGTGTTTAACACTCAATTCAGCAGTAGATTAACCTTGATATTGATCATTTAAACTCAACTTGCATAAATTTATCATATATCGAGGTAAAATAGTAGGAACAAATGATAAAATATCTTAAAATTTTTTAAACCGTCGAGTCTGTGACTCTATATATCCTAGGTTGGGAAATGGAAAGAACGAGTTTTTCGGAGAATACCATAAACCCAACTTTTTAGCCACCAAAAATAATGATGGATTAACTATCCTTATCCCAACTTGGAATAAAACGTAAACAAACACGTTTGAATAGGGCTGAACATGGTTTCGGTTTTCCGTTGGAATCGGACCGAACCAAACCGATTAGGAAGAAACTGAACCAAACCATTTACTAATGGATTGGTTATGGTGTAGAAAGTGGAAAACCGATAGTGTTGGTTTTGGTTTGGTTTGACCTCTAAAACCGAACCAAAAACATTGGAAAACCGATTAATTTTTATACTTAGTTTCCATCGTTGATTTAAAGTATTAGATTTTATCCATGGATTTGGAGGATAAATAGAAACCCCAAATCTAATATTTCAGTATGATACTTTCTTTCTCTTTCTCATTCTCTCAGTCGCCTCCCTTGTCCACCCAACTACGACAGTTACTGTTGCTACTGGATTTCTTCTTCCCGTCTTCCTTCTTTCTTAAACATTTGAACTGTCAGTTTCAGGAAACTGACATAATTATCGGTTAACCGAAAACCACTGGGAAAAACCGAAACCGGCTGGAACCATTTGGAAACCGAACCAATGGTTAATGGTTTGGTTTGGTTTAGATTTTTAGAAACCGATAGTGTTGGTTTCGGTTTTGGTTTGGCTAGAAACCGAACCAAAACCGACCATGAACAACCCTGCGTTTGAACCATTTTTCTTGCGGTCCCAGTTCCCAAACACGACGAAAAGTTATTCATTTATCCAGGTTAGACTCAGTCCCCAAACACGATCAAAAGTTATTCATTTATCCAGATTAGACTATATTGGAAGAGAAATACGTGGCAATTCGCAAGGAAGTGTGCGAGGCAAGAAAAAAGGGCTACGATTTCTTCTTCTTTTTTTACCATCGTTCTTATTTTGATCGGACCACGGTAAAAATGAAACCCAACTTACCGAGACACAAGTGTAAACGAAGTGTAGATACAAAATAAAGCATAAGTAAAGGATAAAATTTCCATTCTCTCTACTTTCATCATCGTCCGGAGAAACTCTTCTTTTCACTCAGTTAAGCATCATCGCTCTGCGATTAGGGGTTTAACCAAAATGAAACCCTAGAGAAGCATCGCAGTAAAATCAGTGAAATATTCGATTTTCTAATTTAATTTCATTATCGCCATAGAACAATCTACCTCAGACGCTGTTACAATCCTCAAATCAGTTAATCTCTGTCTTGATTAATTTCTGTTTTGAATTGAATTTTTTTGAAATTAGGGGTTCTCAACATTAGAGATTGAATACTTGATTTCACTTTAGGTTGCACAATTATTTTTCTAGGTTAATTTTGGTCTTAATTTAGAACCTTAGTTCACTATAGGATTTATCTTTGTGGTTTTAGGTCGCACAAAACCATGGAAGAATCGGGAAGCTCGTCGATTGCTGACGATGAAGGTTTTGATAGAATCAGTAATTTACCGGAAGCTTTAATTCATCACATTATGTCTTTCCTTATATGAGATGTGTGGTTCAAACATGTGTTTTGTCGAAAAGGTGGAGGTATGTATGGCCTTCTGTTTCAAATTTAGTCTTCAGAGCCGATTCTTTCGGAGAACGTGGAGTGAAACAACTGAGGAAGTTTAGAAAGTTTGTTGATAAGGTACTTATGCTAAGAGGGCTTAATGATATACATAAGTTTCATCTTCATTGGGGGAATTGTCAGACAGATAAAATAATAAACGAACATCTGAATGCATGGGTACTTGTTGCGTTAAGATGTAATGTTCAAGACTTATCTATTCAAATTGATGGTGATGGGAACGGCCATTATGATCTGCAATTCAGGTTTCCACAATCACTGTTTAATTCTCAATCATTATCAAAGTTGGTCTTAGAAATGACTTGCAATTATGAATCACAAGTTATTCTTCCTGAATCAATTGATTTACCTAGACTCAAGTTTATGTCGCTTGGTTCGTTTTTGTGGAGGATGGAGGTTCGATTAATAAACTTATCTCAAGCTGTCCAATTCTTGAATCGCTGATATTGAGAGATATTTGGATAGAAGATGGCTATGATATGAATTAATATTGAGTCTCATGAACTGAAGCACTTCGAGATTATCAATAATATTGACATTCTTGTTTGGTCCCATTATAACATGTCGAAGATTATCAAGTTATCGACTCCGAACTTGACATCATTCATCTGCAAAGATTACATGTTACAAGAGTATTGTCTAGAGAACGTTTCATCTCTAATCACTGCTGATATTGAAATTGTCAGAGAAGGTGAATACGAAGCTCTTGAATATTATGATTTGGAGATTTCAGAAGAAGGGAAAGAAATATTGTATCCTAAGCGTACAATGGAATTCATTGCCATTTCGTAATGTAAAAGAGCTGACAATTTCATCACCTGGATTCTTCAGGTATGTTTTCTTCCTAGCCGTATTGGTTGCAATTACTGTTTCTCTTTTTTCAACATAATACGGATAACCATTATAACATGATGATTTTCCTATTACGAAATCTCATTGTTAGTTTTCAATTTTTTCAAACCTTATTACATAATGGTAAACATGCACTTTGCTCATTACTCTTTCACTATTCTCAAGGAAATTGTTTTGAAGAGGCAGATTATTTTGTACTAATACTAATCTTAGTGATAGAAAAAAGCTTCTCATTAGATGTGGTTGTTGGAATTTCAGCTCCATTAACCCTACAATTAAGACCTAAATATTGTGGAAAACAACCTTATGCTGAAACCAGACCTTGAACCTAGTATTAGCATACTCAACAACACAAGAAACCAGCACCATACATAGCACTACAGTACATATGATTCATACTTAAAACAGACCGAGTACAAGGAAATAGAAAACACACAAGAAACTTAACCTTTTCATGACTTATTATCAACTTCTATTTCCTCACCTTTCTTTATGATGGATGAAAACATGTCATATAAGCTGTCCAATGCTAGATAAGGTTAAGTCTTAGCATGACATGTCATATAAGCTAAATGACATGTCATGGTAAGACTTAACCTTATCTAGCATTAACCTTAAGTTAGTTTTTAGTGCATGATTACTACCATAAACATGCCTTAATGCGGATTAAGACTAATCCAACTTAACATTGTATAAACAAGAATAGTTTAACCAAATGGAGATTTGTTGCGCAAAACACAAAAAAGTCTAACAGTTGTTATTCACTGTTTGGACCCGTGTTCATCATAGATGTTGAGTGACCCCAGTTGTTAAGTCCATGGTTCGGATACATTTATTTTATTTTTATGATTAAGACCTGAGGGGCGAGTTTAAGACGTTTCTGTTTTGATAATTCGATTGATATGCGTCTTTTTAATTTTTTTAAAAAGCAAATGCTATGGATGATAGGTTTGTTGACCTGTACTAATAGTATGGTAGATAATTTTAGTCAGTGGAGTAGTACTGAATTTTTGGGTGATAATAAAGGATGTCTTTTCTGCTAGTTGAAGAACTCTTGTGTAATATGTGGTGCTGCTATTGCAAGTCTTGAATTAGGCATCACTATCAACTGCCTAGGTAGCTAAATTTTATGATGGCACCTTGTGTTAGGTGGTCTGTTGTTTGGTAACTTTGTAAGGGTAATAAGAGATGATCAGTGGGATCCACTCTAGTATTAACAAACTTTGTCAACTGCGTCAGTCCTATGTTTTGCATGTGGGTTATATTTTGGTTATTAGGCCGTCGTCTTTGTTGCTTGATTCTGTTATTCTGAGGTATGTCGCTTCGATAGCATTATCATTTTGGTGATATTAGTAAATCATTGAAGAGGTTTGTGTATGGATGTTTAAATTGTTCTCAATATGGATCAGAGAGAGAGACGGCTGGATGTTTTCCCATAAGGAATGGTAATAGAGTACCTATGGCCTTTGTAGTAACAGCCAACAGGGGATCTGTCCCAATGCTTATTCTTTTTAGGTTGTGAAGTTGCCACAGGTAAGAATTTCGTAGTGAATGATGGTCTGACTACTAGTGATATGAATCTTGAAAGAAGTCTTTTTTTCTGGGACAAGAGATTTAAAGCACACAAGTAAAACTTTCTTAAAATAATACTCGTTAAAATAATAATCTTTTTAAAATAAAAATTATTTAGTCCCAATTAGGCTTGCACAAGTTAAATTTCTTCTCGCTAAAATAATAATCTCTCTAAAATAATAATTTTTTTCGGTCCCAAAGCTATTTTTTAAAGAAGTTTTACTGTATATTGAATCTTTATGTGTTAGAGATGATGACATATGATGCTATACTAGGAATGGATTGGGTGCCCTCTTGTTTTGGGTAACTTGATACCTATTAGAACAATCACATTTACAAAGCCTAATTAATTCGAGGTACAGAGGAGACTTCACCGCGAAGTTGTTTGTATTTGATTTCCTTAGGCAGATTGAGTCTAACGAGTAACCGATGAGAGTCAACTCATTCTGGAAATCCCAGTGGTAACTGGAGTTTTGCGCGATGTGTTTCAGGAGGTCCTTGATTTACTACTGAGTGGTCACACGGATACATGTATTGACTACTACTAGTAATTGGAACACATGTATTGACTACTACTAGTAATTGGAACACATGTATTACTACTAGTAATTGGAACACATGTATTGACTACTACTAGTAATTGGAACTTTGTTTCGTGACTCTCAAATTGCCATTCACTTGCACAAGAACCAGTTGTGTCATGAGAACACAAAGCACATTGATGTTAGATATCATTTTGTAATTGTCAAGAATGCAATTCAATATGGAAGAATAGCGAAAGGTCCTGTAACTGATTTACTACTGGAGTTTTGCGCGATGTACCCAGTTTCGACTGTGGATAAGAAAGAAAAGACAGCTAATTCAATGTGCTTACAATTAAGTGTTAGCGATGAGGAACATGTAAGGTTGGGATTGCAAGCCTGGAGAGAGTACTAGATTTTTGCAAGATTGGATATGTAATATTGGCTTCTTTAGTTTTTAGCTAAGGTGATTTTTACACGGCAAGTAAAGAGAGGTTATTTGAAATTTGTAAAGTAGATATCTAAAGTCAGTTGGTTAGTTTTGTTTGATTTAGTCTTTAATTCTTGACCTTCTTATGAATTTCCAATAGTTAATAGTATTATTTTTGTATCTCTTTTGTAGTCCAAAGGTCTGTGTTTTGGTAGGAATTTGAGAACAATGAAATGGTGTGTGTGTTGGTATCTCGGGCAGATTGGTGAATCCACGTCTTGAACAAATTATTTACATCAAGGTTAGTTCAATTTCTAAAAGTCTGACTTGCTTGTGTAACATTTATAGTATGATTTAATATTTGGGAATCAGTTGATTGCTACCCGAGCTTTTAATACGTATTGTCCTATTTACTGTGACTGACTTTGGTGTTCGGTTATAGATGTATTAATTGGTCAAACTGGGGTCACTCAAAATCTAAGATGACAGGTCTAAGAAAACTTAACTGGATGTTTACAACCTTGGATATGGCAATATTATCTCGTAACGATGTACTCACTATTCTTTTCTTGCGTGACTACCATTTAAGAGCGCTACTATAACTAGTTCCTTAGATGTGACAACTATCAAATTAGTGAATTAGAGGTTAAGAAATTTGGATACTGATAAGTAGAGGAACAGAGATTATATACATGTATATCGAAATACTAATTAGATTTTCATCTTTATTTATTAAACTGTTGTTCATATACTTTCAGCCTTTTTGTATACATCCTTGGTGTGCAGCATTTTCCAAATACTAATTTTTCTATTTGTTTATCAAGATTCTCGCAGGATCTCCAGACTTGATAGAGGGTGATCCCCTCAATTCTGTAATCTTCGATGTTTGAAGTTGAATATATGGTTTAAAAGACGCTGCTTCACCGCAGTAACATCCTTACTTAAGACCTGTCCTTGTATAGAATCTCTTTATCTTACATCAGCGGAGGTAATAATGACTCCTAGACGTTTAAGTTGTATTTGATGTTTAAGGAACTATTACATGATCACAAATGTTTACTAGTCCTGTAATATCTTGGATGCAGTTGAACTTTACAGCCGACAAAGATGATGGTGAAGTGGAATTATCAGTGTCATCCATATTGTGTCACCTCAAGCGAATCGAAATCAGAGAACTTAAAGGGTGTGATGCTGAAGTCAGGTTTCTAGAACTTCTACTGATGAATGCTCCGGTATTGGAGGAAATGGTTTTGTCTTTTGACAAATCAAGCTCACCGGAAATAGCAGGCTCAACTGATAGATTGCAGGTTGCGAAGAAGTTGGGTGAGAAGCTGAGATCACTTTCAAAAGCTTCGCCAAGTCTGGCAATGATCTTCTTGTAATTTTACTAAATGCTATAAGTTTTCCAAGGCTTGTTGTCATTGGATACTCCTGTTGTTCTTTTTAAGCACCTTAAATGCTGTAAGGAAAGATGGAAATACCGTGTCCCGTTCTTGCTCGCCTTCAATCATAAACCAAAATAGAGACTCCATCCTCTAGTTCAGCCTGCAGGGTATGTTCCTTTTTTTTTTTTAAATGTTTTTTATGTTTTTGTTTCTCCTATTGACTGTGATTCAAGTTCTTGCTTTGATTTACTTTTGACTTGATTTTGGTCTTGTTGCGTACAATACAAGTGGATTACATGAAAAGGATCAAACCCGAAGTAGCGGATCTGATAAAGCGGAGGCCGTAGTTTGGGCAGAAAAGCAAATCTAGCTCTTCAAGACTATTTGCAAGTTTAACGAAATTAGACCTAAACAAGAACAATTGGATGCGTTGTGCACCAATTCGTATCTCCTGAGGGTGCAACTCTTTGATCTAGGATGTACGGTCTTTCATTGCATTAGGCTATACTACACCTTTCTATCAGGGCTTAATTGGGGGCCCAAGAAATAATTAGGGGCCTCAGCCATTTTATTCCTATCTCAAATAATTTATTCCCACCCCAAAATATAGAAAAAATATTGTTTTACCCTTCACTAAACCTAAAACTTAAAATTCTATTAACCCTTAACTTTAAATTCATTTTCATTTTTAAACCCAAAGGAAGAATCAGTGTTCTCCTCCCCCTTCTCTCGACTCTCCATCACAACTCCATTAACGACTCAGGATGAATCGGAAGAAGATATGGCCTCAATTAAAAAATAAGTGAACTAAAACTTGTGAATCTACTTCCTATTTACGTTTTATTTGATGTTTTGTTTGCAAAATTCGGTTTTAAACTGAAAAATAGCAGTTACAAAATAAGGATCGTCAACCTCTATAGTTATATTCCCTAACGATTTTTCATCTGCATGTTATTTTTGTATGAAAAATCGTTGATATCTAAGGTGTAACAAATAACTACCCTTTATGTGGATTTAAGATTCTTTTTCCCTGAATAGAGTCGTCAATATATTATAGAACCAATTGACGACACTACCATGACGACCCCTTTTTATACACTAACGACTTTATATGACTAAAAACTACCTCCCTGACCAAATAAATGGAAGGATCGTCATCTTAATTCCATAGAATCATCACTAATGATAACGACTATTTGGTTGAGTCGTTCATGTATAAAGAAAAATGTTAACGACTCTTTCTTATTTGTCCACTAAATGACAAAAATGATAAGGAGTCTGATCATTGTATATATCTAAATGTTAACGACTCTTATTTATTCTTCCATTAAATGATAAAACTGATAAGGATTTGTTCATGTATAAATCAAAATGTTAACGACTTATTTATTTATCTACTAAATGATGAAAATGATAACGACCCTTTTGTTGTGTAACGACCCTTTTGTCAGAATGATAAAATGATAATTAGAGTCGTTATGGTATAAAATAATACCTTGACGATTTTTCATAATCTGTAAAAGTTGCAGGTCTGAGTCGTCAACTTTTGTGACATTATAGTGACGACATTACGGAGTCGGTAGGGATTAGATCCCGACATTAACGACTCTTTCTTTGAACATAGTGTCCATGATCCCTATAAAATCTCATTTTCTTCTTCTTCTCAACTCACAAAAACACAAAATTATTTTTCTTCCCCAAATTTTAATTCTAAAGTCCGATTATAGTCCAATCATACTATTAACTTAACTTAATTACCTATTAACAGTAATCAATTAAGGGCAATTTAGTCATTTTAAAAAAAATGGATAAGGAGCGACTCAAATTAGGTTTAATGACCTTTTTTGTCCTCTAATATGAGGCCCTTAGGATCCGTTTGGCACCGAGTTTTTGCTAATGCAGTGTGGTTGCAATCGCATGTGTTGAATGACACGACATTTGAAACACGAGTATTGTAGATTAGTTGTTTGGCATGTTACATGAAACACAGGTTCATTTATTACTTTATTATTAAAAAAAGAACAATAAGAACAAATTAATCAAAATTAATAAAATTAACCAGAAAAAATCCCCGAATCATAAAAACAAAACTCTTTCTTAGGAGATCTTTTGTTGACGATCAAATTAGAACCTAGATAATCTTTAATTTGAAACCATACAAATCTATCTTGGTATACATTCAAAACCAGAGGTGTAAATTGGGTTGTGCCAGCACGAGCACAGCCCAGCACAACACGTTAAAATCTGAGCCCAACCCAGCACAGCACGTAACTCAACCCAGCACAGCACGTTAATTTCATGGGCTGTGCTGGATTAGCCTAATCGGCACAGCACGCGGCACGGATAAGCACGTGGCCCAGCCCAGCACAGCACGTTAAGAAAGCACGTCATAGCATGCACAAGTATACCATATAACAAGGCATAATACATCACATTTTGTGTATATTTCACAAAAGAGTCACTATTCTAGCTAGTTTTTGACATTTTATGTTGGCTTATTTTTATAACAACACATATAATACCTAAATATTTGGAAAATATATTCCAATAGCGTTGTTATAATGTCGTTACCTACATTTGACTGGAACATTAATTTACATGACAATGATCCAATTTTATATTTGATAGGCTATTTCTTTTTATTGAATAAACTTGTTAATTTTACTTGAAATAATTTCAAATGATATGTTGTCTATTTAAATTCTCGTGATAATGTCCGACATAATGTACACATTAAATGATTTCAAATTGTTTATAAAACGTTTGCCAGCACGGCACAGCACGTTTATTCGTGTGCTGTGCCCGTGGGCTGTGTTGTGCTTAGCTTTTGACTAGTAAAGCACAGTACGTCACAACACGTTTAAATCGTTGGCACAACACAGCACGGTACATGGCACGTGAAGCACGCGACTTCGTGTGCCGGGCTGTGCTGGGTCGGCAAATTTTACACCTCTATTCAAAACCTTAGAAATCCTCCTTTGTGTATTGATTCAAAACCCTAAAAATCCCTCTTTTGCTTACTGAATTCATAACCCTAGAAATTAAGGACATATAGTAGACATGATCTTAATCTCCAGAAGACATGAAAATGCAAAACAATAGATACTCCTCCATCCGGATCCGGATCCGGATCAATCAAGAACAAAACTATAAATATAAAACTCGATCTGGATCTTGGGAGAATATGAAAATAATAAGAAGATTTAGTTTTAGTTTTCACGGAGAAGAACAAGGGAGGAGAAAGAGAAAATCATGAAAAGCATTATCCGAAAAAATTTATACTGACAGTCAAACTTTGTCAAGGAGGTAGTTAAATGGTGTAATGGAGGGCGACTTTCAAAGCAGACCTTTAGACCTCGGTATTCAATTCCGCCCATTGGAGGTAGTAGGGAAAACAGGTAGTTAGTATGTCAAGCATTCAAAGCCCTGCCAAACAAGATTATGATGAATGCAACCCTTGACCACATGGTCGACTGCACTGCATCGTACTATTACACTCATGCCAAACGGACCCTAATTATTTTTCGGGGCCCAATTAAGCTCTGCTTTCTATCATTGCATCAGGCTACGATTGTAAAATTATCTGTCAATCTGGTGACTGTAAGTATTGTAACTAAGAACTAATCCCTTAAAGAGCACCCCGTAAATGCACATTCTAGGTAGTACTCTTGAGTTGGGGTCTGAAATCAAGTCATCTTATGATTGGATGATTTTCCCAGACATTATCCGTTCATTAGATACATGGGGTTTACAATTCATAGAAACTGTTTTTGAAGGAATCGAACATTTCCACAAACTATCGAACACTAATGCAGAATCACCTTTGTTTAATCGAATATTCAACTTAAAATTAAGGATTGTAAATCGAGTGGCCGACCACATTAAGTCATCCCATCCATGCACTAAATGTAGTTGCCGTCTATTGACTAAATACTCCAAGTTTCTGAAACTGATGATCGATCGTTCTCTAGTCAAGTTCCCTTTTGAATTTAGTATTTTCGCACGATTGAATGGATATTCATTCTATCCCACCTTGGTTCTTATCTTTAACTGATTTCCAAAAGCAAAAATAAAAAGGGAGAACCAAGCAATTATTTCAAAAGCATATAAGGAATGGTACATTCCACTTCTGGCCTAAATTTCATCAAACTAAAATTCACAGTGAAAGGGAACAAATAAAATGTCGACACATACGTACTACTGTTCATTCAGTAAAGTCGCAGGACATGGACTCCACGATATGCCAACATAAATAAGAACTCCTATCTTCCCTTCCTAAGAGTATCTGCTGGAATCATTCATTGAAAGTTGACTTTGCGCACTAAATGGAATTTTGGAACACAAAATTAAAGTATGAGAAGAAAAACTAATTTCTTGAAACTATAATAAAATCTATAAATGCCAGTGTAACTCACCTTAAATCACACTCTATTCCTTTATATCCGGGTACAGAGATGGTGTCTCGAAACCACTTAAAACTTATTTCAGTTATCGGAATTCTTGCCGGTTTCTTGATACAGTCCACTGTGGCACAGACGTGCGGTTGTGGAGCAGGAGTATGTTGCAGCCGTTAGGGCTACTGTGGTACTGATGCTGCATACTGCCGTAAGGGGTGCCAGGGGGGTCCATGTTCTAATTCCCCTGCTATCAGATTATATGACCAATTGTACGTGGTCTTTACTTCCCTTTGTTTATCTTTTTTGTTTTGTTTCCAAGCTTTTTCTCCGTTTGTGTGTAATCTGTGTCTCTTACTTTTTCAAGCTCTTACTTAGCGATGTAGAACCTGAGCCTTCGCTATGTAAATGACCGCGTGTATTTGGTCAATTGTGTTCGAATAAAGTCTTAGTCATCAGTCTGTTAAGACAGATGTCAATAAATAAACCTTTTTTTTTGAATAAGAAATTTTATTTATTAGGTTAGCTGAATTACACAGAAGTATCTCCCGGGGATTTCTTCAGACTATTCTTGTCCGTTAACAATGCTAATGCCATATTTGGCCAAAGAGTCTGTAACATGGTTTGCTTCTCTACGGACAAAAGTGCAAATCCACCTATCAAAACTAAATAAGATATTTAGTCTTAGTCCATTTTATCGACTCCAATCTGCCATTGAATGTTGATATCACATTTAAACAATCTCCTTCCAAATGAAGATTTCGTATTCTTTTTCTTTCAGCCCATAGAACAACCTCTAATAACGCTTTCCCTTATGCTTGCTCTGGATCTAAAGCTTTTAAGTGACAACATCAAACTCCAGTAGGAAGGCATTGTTGGATATATTTCCATAGAAAATGGAGAATTTTGGGGGAAGAACCGTTTTCCAGAATTTCCTCCAAGAAATTTGGATTTGACTGGTTAGAAAATCCTATCTCAGAATTCCTGCAATTCAAAATGGCGTTATATGATGACTTCACTGAAAATAAACCAATAGAGCTAGGTATCAATCTCAGGTGATCTTTCCCACTAAAATGTATTATGATCTCTAAGATTTTGTTAACAGTGTCATTGTCAAACAAAGATCGCAAAATCTGCAAATTCCAGCTTCTAGAATTATGATCAATCAATTGAGAAACATAAAACATATTAGAAGACCAGTTTCAAGAGTTAAGAGTAGTGGGAATAGATGGAACCCATCTATCCTTCCAAATATGAATTTTCTCACCATTACCTACTTCACAACAAGATAATTTTTTCAAAATTTCTGTACCTTCACAGATGCCTTTCCAAATCCAGCTGTCATTAGTGCTTACCGAGTTGGACATAGGATCACAATTGTTGAAATACTTACCTTTTTGAATTTTCACCCACAAATCATCAGGAGATTGCGTCATTCTCCACGCAAGTTTGACAAGTAAGGCCTTGTTCATTATTTCAGTTTGCTTAATATTCATTCCACTTAAATCTCTTGGTTGGGCTAAGCTCTCCCATTTTTTCAAGTAAACACCTTTCATACCTTTTTTCTTGTTCCACCAGAATCTTATCTGGATGGAATCCATTTTGTCTGTTAGTTTCTTAGGAATTTGGAAAACTGACATATGATGAGTTGGCAAACTTCCAAGGACATATTAAACCAAAATGGTTCTATCAGGTTGGTTTAGGAAAATGGATGTCCAATTAGAAAGCCTTTTACTATACTTATCTATGAGTGGGATAAAGGACTGAACTTTACTCCTCTTCAAGAGTAGGGGCACCCCGAGATACTTGTCACTGAGAGCAAGTTTTTTAATGTTCAAGATGTTAGAAATAATATTCTTGACATTATTACTAACCGCCTTGTTAAAAGCCATTCCAGATTTTTGAAAGTTAACAAACTGACCTGAGAGCTTGCTAAATTTGTCGCGCCCCCAAAGCTAACAGCCGACTGATCCAAGAGATTAACCATAAAAAAGATGCACTAAGCTAGGATCTAAAACGTCTAATTAAACAATAAGAAAGAAGTTCCAAGAAAAGATTAATCCAACACTAAACCCTCTCTGAAGTTTATACAAAAATTCCTCTCAGATGATACATATACAATACTGTGTTGATTTACAAATAGAATATACCCACAAAATAAATATAGCGGAAGCTAACTAACTAATGTAACAAACTCCTCGAAGCTTTCATCGCCTCATGCACCTCTTGGTCTTCCTCTGAAATTGAAAGTGAGAATGAGTGAGCACACCATCCCTAAAAGGGGTACCCAATGGAAATAAAATTTTACTTTTAAGTAAACATCGGCATGATTTGGAAAACAATACATGTTTTCACAAACACTAAAAGACAACTAACTCAATGAATTAAACAATCATGTATATGGAACTAAATCTTTCTTTATCTCTGTGGTGACATTTACACACCGCAAACAATTATTTGCGTGGTGACATTTACACACCGGAGTATTGGTGACAATTACACACCTAAATAATCTGTGGGTGACTGTACACACCCTTAATATTGGTGACAATTACACACCTAGATAATTTGGGTGACAATTACACACTCAGATGTGCATAAAAAGTATAAATGAAGGAGCGTATCCTATATACGACAGATGGAAATTCTCATTTCCCAAACAATTCAGAATGTCAAGCAAAACATTACAGGTTCTTTCCAAACCATGGAAAGATTAAAAGAAAACACAGAACTTTCGGAAAATAAATCAAACAGTTGCAAAGATTAAAAGAACCAACATATCCATCGGAATTTAAATTAAACAATACATGGAAAGCGCAACCAGACGATGCATGAGTTTGATATACGTAAACTTTTGTAAAAGAAAACATCAATGGTTACAAAAGAGTTAATGTAAATCCCCACCTCTTTTGATAACAAGCCACGCCTACCTTGAGATCCACTTGTTCATCCATTGAATCGATTGTTGTTAATATAAACTAATTTTTAATCACACAAGAACTCTAAGAATCTAGCCAAAATGGCTCACACAAGAATCATACAAGTCTATCTAATGGTTCTAAACCCGTTTACGGTTCTACACATTTTTATTACATATCTTTAGCATATCTAAGGTTTACTAATTCAATTAGGTTGTTTCTATAGTCCATTGGCTAAATCAAATGAATATCTACAACTTTGTAGAAGAAACCAAAGGCTAACTCAGACCACAAAGGTCCAATACATGTTCATTAGGAAAACTGCCTACAAGCCCAAGTTAACAAAACAAACCCATTAAGCTAAGGTCTGGCCCATATGATCAACAAACGGTCAACGTCCGGTCTTACATGGTCAACTAGCAGTCAACGTCTAAGTCAAGTTTATAGTCAAAGTCCAAGGTCAAGTCAACTGGTCAATGAGTCAGACTAGAATCGGTCAACAGGGTCAACTCAGATAACAAATCGGAATCACTGAGTCAGCACAGGATTGACTTAGTCAGATTGACTAAGTCAGCTAGAGTCAGATACTTGACTAGTCTGAAAGGCACAAGGCCTAAACCTGTTAGAGCATTGCTCGGTCGAACTCGCATGCATTGCTATCTCAAGCATGTTTGTCAATGTTAGTGATCAAAACTATAAGTCTTGATTTCTTGTCTACTATAGCTAAGGTCTCGGACTAGGATAGAAAGTGTAGTTGAGCTCAAAAACTCCATGACAATCATCATAAAAAAACGAAGGACTACTCAAAGAACCGGTGGATCTTCATCGACTAAAAGGTATGTGGATACTTGAACTTATCTATCACTAAAAAGTCTATTTATCTCCTATCTTGAGACAAAAGTTGTTTTGCTATATAAACTTAGATTATACACATTTGCTATTTCGAGCCGAGTTTATCTCGCCTATCTATTTCTCGAAATATGTGTTGGTAAGCTGTTGCTTTAACCAAGTTCATCTTTACCTAGTGACAAAAGTCATGACCAGTTTCAATCGCTTTGAAAATTGCTTACTTTGACGAAAGATAATTTGTGAATAACAACTATAGAATATCAACGTCCTCTAAGAATGTTTCAATGATTGAAATGAGAGTTTAGATTATATAAGCATTGAAGGATATAAGCATTATTGTGGAAACACATATATGTAAAAGTCCTTATTCCTTGAACCGAAGTTTGCGAACTTTGTTGATCAAGAGAACCGGCATGGTGGTGTGAGCCAAGTCCGCGAACCCAGTCCGCAAACTTGAGTAGGTTATATCTAAAAACGATGTTTGTGAACTTATTCATATTAACTAAGGAATGCTAAATGCAAACCTTGGCTATATAGTTCATGAACCGATTCGAGCGAATCAAATCGTTTTCGCTTCAATTGTGTCTTGTGTAGGTGCATAAGATTTCCTTGCAATTGAACAACTCTCTAACTAGTTCATTTGAGTCACTTGAACTAGTTACGGTGAAGAAGAATATGGTTGATATGAAAGTGATCATATGTCTAACCATTTGGTTGACTATTGTTGAACCAACAAATATACAAGTTTGAGTACGGTTACACAAGCCTAGAAACGCGCATTTCATTCATGTGTAACAAGCTAGTTTTCGATCTAACGGTTGAAAGATTTTAGCTTGAATCTAAATCAGGTTTTCATCTAACGGTGAATATTGAATGCTTTGTTACCAAGCTAACATTGATTACAAACCCTGATTTGAAAGACTTTGTAAGGGAGAACTCTAGCAACTGGGAAACCTAATCCCCACACCTTTTGTGTGATATTAGGTGTGCTAAGCTAGATTCGATTCTCCTTTAACCTTTGGTTTCTTCTTCTAATCCAGGTTAACGACTTAAAGACTTCATTGGGATTGTGAAGCCAAACCGATACTACTTTCTTGTAGTTGTGTGATCTGATCTAGTTGTTTCAATCGTACGAGTACCATTGTAATATTTGGCTTGAGATTGATATCTCCGATAGGAAAGATAGAAAAGAAATCACAAACAATTCGTATCATTGTTTGTGATTCCGTAATATTTTTTTTCGCTGCGTCGATTAAAATTATTGTGTGGTGATTGATAATACTAGGATGTTCTTCGGGAATATAAGTATGTTTTATCAATTGGTTCTTGTTTACCTTGATTTATCAAAAGACGGAACAAAACTCGTAGGTATATATATTCTTGGGAGACGGATTTATCTATTACCGTAGATTTTTCTGTGTGATACAGATTTGTTTATTAAAGTCTTCGACTTTGGGTCGTAGCAACTCTTAGTTGTGGGTGAGGTCAGCTAAGGGAATCAAGTGGTGTCTCTTTAAAAGAGTCACAGAAATTATAACCGCAAGTGCACGGTGTCGAAAGTGGCAAATGTGCAAGTACGGGTCGATCCACAGAGACTTGGGGGAGCAATTGTTTGTTTCTTTCTTTCCTAACTATCTCTAGCTGATTCTAACTGCTAACAGAGCATGAATGGACTGAAATGAGAGCTGTGAACAAATTTAAGACTGACCTAAAGCTAACAGGGAACTAACATAACCTAACAGGACACTAACCTAGCATTAAATTCATCTAACATTTAAATTACACTAACTACAAAGTCAAACTAACATTAAATCCTAACTATCATTACTGACTAATCATTAACACTAAATCCTATCATGAAAATCAAAGCAGCATTAAATTTACTCTAACATTAATTCTAAACTAATTATTAAAGCACTAACTAATCATTATTCTAAAACAAGTATTAAACTTAAACTCTAACTATCATTAATCTGAAAACAATCATAGAACATTAAAGAGAGCAGAATTTGTGGAGGAACATTACACTAAGTGTACACTAATAGTTATAGCAAAGGGAACTTGGATTTTAGAACCAGGACATGAAGGAAAATTAGCAAAAACATAACATGGAAGAAAACATTTGTGGATGAAAGTGAGTTTGGAAACTAGGGCTTGGATTCTCCTCTTCACCTAAGCTAAGTCCTCCAACTATGGTCTTATCCCTTGTTAGTTATCAGTGATGCTTCTAGGCTCACTGATTAACTAGATGACAGTTGCGGTTCAAAGTCGGCTGTTCATCTAAGGGTTGGTCTAGAAAGATTTCTAAGAAGACTAAGATGAATCTAATCCTAGTAGTAGTTGGGGCTCTCACACTGCAACTACCCACAGAGAAGCTTGCTTAGTGTCTTAACAACCTAAAAGGATATTCACTCCTAGACAGTTCAAGCACAACAAGATCAGAGCATGGATGGGACAAATCAGTGGCTTAAGGTTCTTCTCACCCTAGTGGTGGATTTAGAACATAAATAACATTTGAAGATAACAATATATTTAATTAGGCATTAATTGAACTTGGAATTGAAACAACAACAGAACATGAACAATTGAGGAACTGGCTATTCCATTCCTCTTGGTGGTGCTCTGGCTAGTCCAGGCATGATTCTAACATTCACCCTTCATCTCTATTTATATCCAAAACATTCAATTAGGGTTTACAAGCATTTTCCCCAAATTTGATAAAATTAGGGTTCTTGGGAAATTGGGGAAACTCACCATACCCTCTGAATTGTTGTCCCCTCTGCAAATTGACGCCAACCCATGCTTGTACTTCTCCTCCTCTGCTAATCCTCTACTCGAATTTCTCCCAAATTTTGTCTTCTGTTCACTGTGGTGAAACCCTGGTTATGTTTGTCTTCTTGGTAGCATCAAAAATCGATGCTAAGAACAAGACAGACACGACTAGAGAAGAGGTAGGTGATGGTGGTGGTGTCCTGGTGGTCGTGGTGGAGATGGAGACGGTGGAGCAGACACGACAGTGTCTGCCATGGTCGGGGGAAGAGGAAGATGGGTTTTGGGGAAAATTGATTTGGGAAGAAGGAGATTTTTGTTTTAGGTCGATGGGTTCGATGGCTAGGGTGTTGAGCGGAATCATCTGAAGTTGATGCGCAGCGAGGAGATCCGTTGGATAATCACTTACTAATTGAATCGAGCGGCACGATGTAAACAAGCTCTGAGCGACCGTTGGATTAAGTGATACAACGAAGCTGACGGCTCCAGATGGAGTTAGGTACTATGGTGTTTGACATGAGCTTTGGATTTTGATGCACAATGATGAGGCGACCGTTGGATGACAAGATGGATCCAATCTGACGGCTCTCATGGAAATGGGTATGGATTTGGGTAAGGGTTTTGGACCTTGGGTATGCCAAGCCCATATCTTCTTTAAGAACAATTCTTCCTCTTCAAGCCCACTTCTAATTGATCCGGCTCTTGCAAACATCATTCTTCGCTTCCTCCTAGCGGGAGTCTTTTCCGTTCCTTTGCTCTTTTCGCTCCGTGAGATAACCAGGCTTTATTTAGTACCTAAAAATGCAAAATTAATTATGAAAAGTATTTATTCTTGAAACAACGAAAACACAGAATATGGGATAAAATGTAGAATTAATGCACAAAAGATGAGTTAAATGCCAAGAAAAATATATAGAAATATGCACTTTTTAGCACTCATCAAATACCCCCAAACCTGAATTTTACTTGTCCTCAAGTAAAACAAAACTAAGGAAATCCTACCTATACCACTGTCGCTGGTCTCTCGAATGCATTTAGCGTATGCAATAAGCCTTTTAAACCACTAAGTGTCCCTAGTGGACGAGTGAAGTCTCGTGAAGGTTTTCTTAGAACGTACCTACAAAGTTCTAGGTCAAAATATAAGCTCAGATTCCATCAAATGTGACATGTGCAAGTCAGTTTAAGCTCACAGCAAAATGGAGATGTCAATCTAGCTATCAAAGGCACAATCCTAGCACTGATAACAAATAAAGACATGTGATAAGAGTGTAAAGTGTATCTACACATGTGTAAAGAAAGATCAGATGTTATGACTACTAATCACCAAGAGATAGTTTCTCAGGCTAAGAACCAAGGTCGAAATTTAGCTAGCTGTCCGGACTTTACGAGAATTGTGAATGAGTTGGAGGTATTTCACAATTACTCGCGTTGTACATCAATGGCATACACCCTTCCTTGCTTATTACAATAAAACACAAAAGATGACTCTTTACATGACTCTTATTTACATTGACTACTCTCTTTTATTTTTGGAACAAGAGAGAATGGAATTGATAAACACTTGATTGATTTTTTCATTCTTTTTTTTTTTTTTTTTTTTTTTTTTTTTTTTTTT